>NC_141818.1:26037385-26304385 GCF_982586985.1 Callionymus lyra
TTTAACCTAAAATATTGTCTCAAACTGATGTTCTTAGACTGAGAGAATGACATTTTCTAAGATGCTGCTGGAGCTCTGAATAACAGTTTTCAAACATCAAATAAAGGGTTTATATAGCTATATATGTCAATTTGCATCTGAAATAAACAAGAGAAACACTTATTCAAAGCTGTTTTCAAAAGTTATGTTTAAAATGAAATATTGTCTCAAACTGATGTTCTCAGACTGAGAGAATGACGTTTTTTAAGATGCTGCTGGAGCTCTGAATAACAGTTTTCAAACATCAAATAAAGGGTTTATATAGCTATATATATCAATTTGCATCTGAAATAAACAAGAGAAACACTTATCCAAAGCTGTTTTCAAAAGTTATGTTTAACCTGAAATATTGTCTCAAACTGATGTTCTTTGACTGAGAGAATGACATTTTCTAAGATGCTGCTGGAGCTCTGAATAACAGTTTTCAAACATCAAATAAAGGGTTTATATAGCTATATATATCAATTAGCATCTGAAATAAACAAGAGAAACACTTATTCGAAGCTGTTTTCAAAAGTTATGTTTAACCTGAAATATTGTCTCAAACTTATGTTCTCAGACTGAGAGAATGACGTTTTCTAAGATTCTGCTGGAGCTCTGAATAACAGTTTTCAAACATCAAATAAAGGGTTTATATAGCTATATATATCAATTTGCATCTGAAATAAACAAGAGAAACACTTATTCGAAGCTGTTTTCAAAAGTTATGTTTAACATGAAATATTGTCTCAAACTGATGTTCTCAGACAGAGAGAATGGCGTTTTCTAAGATGCTGCTGGAGCTCTGAATAACAGTTTATATAGCTATATATATCAATTTGCATCTGAAATAAACAAGAGAAACACTTATTCGAAGCTGTTTTCAAAAGTTATGTTTAACATGAAATATTGTCTCAAACTGATGTTCTCAGACTGAGAGAATGTCATTTTCTAAGATGCTGCTGGAGCTCTGAATAACAGTTTTCAAACATCAAATAAAGGGTTTATATAGCTATATATATCAATTTGCATCTGAAATAAACAAGAGAAACACTTATTCAATGCTGTTTTCAAAAGTTATGTTTAACCTGAAATATTGTCTCAAACTGATGTTCTCAGACTGAGAGAATGACGTTTTCCAAGATTCTGCTGGAGCTCTGAATAACAGTTTTCAAACATCAAATAAAGGGTTTATATAGCTATATATATCAATTTGCATCTGAAATAAACAAGAGAAACACTTATTCGAAGCTGTTTTCAAAAGTTATGTTTAACCTGAAATATTGTCTCAAACTGATGTTCTCAGACTGAGAGAATGACATTTTCTAAGATGCTGCTGGAGCTCTGAATAACAGTTTTTAAACATCAAATAAAGGGTTTATATAGTAATATATCAATTTGCATCTGAAATAAACAAGAGAAACACTTATTCGAAGCTGTTTTCAAAAGTTATGTTTAACCTAAAATATTGTCTCAAACTGATGTTCTTAGACTGAGAGAATGACATTTTCTAAGATGCTGCTGGAGCTCTGAATAACAGTTTTCAAACATCAAATAAAGGGTTTATATAGCTATATATATCAATTTGCATCTGAAATAAACAAGAGAAACACTTATTCAAAGCTGTTTTCAAAAGTTATGTTTAAAATGAAATATTGTCTCAAACTGATGTTCTCAGACTGAGAGAATGACGTTTTTTAAGATGATGCTGGAGCTCTGAATAACAGTTTTCAAACATCAAATAAAGGGTTTATATAGCTATATATATCAATTTGCATCTGAAATAAACAAGAGAAACACTTATTCGAAGCTGTTTTCAAAAGTTATGTTTAACCTGAAATATTGTCTCAAACTGATGTTCTCAGACTGAGAGAATGACGTTTTCCAAGATTCTGCTGGAGCTCTGAATAACAGTTTTCAAACATCAAATAAAGGGTTTATATAGCTATATATATCAATTTTCATCTGAAATAAACAAGAGAAACACTTATTCGAAGCTGTTTTCAAAAGTTATGTTTAACCTAAAATATTGTCTCAAACTGATGTTCTTAGACTGAGAGAATGACATTTTCTAAGATGCTGCTGGAGCTCTGAATAACAGTTTTCAAACATCAAATAAAGGGTTTATATAGCTATATATATCAATTTGTATCTGAAATAAACAAGAGAAACACTTATTCAAAGCTGTTTTCAAAAGTTATGTTTAAAATGAAATATTGTCTCAAACTGATGTTCTCAGACTGAGAGAATGACTTTTTTAAGATGCTGCTGGAGCTCTGAATAACAGTTTTCAAACATAAAATAAAGGGTTTATATAGCTATATATATCAATTTGCATCTGAAATAAACAAGAGAAACACTTATCCAAAGCTGTTTTCAAAAGTTATGTTTAACCTGAAATATTGTCTCAAACTGATGTTCTTTCACTGAGAGAATGACATTTTCTAAGATGCTGCTGGAGCTCTGAATAACAGTTTTCAAACATCAAATAAAGGGTTTATATAGCTATATATATCAATTTGCATCTGAAATAAACAAGAGAAACACTTATTCAAAGCTGTTTTCAAAAGTTATGTTTAAAATGAAATATTGTCTCAAACTGATGTTCTCAGACTGAGAGAATGGCGTTTTCTAAGATGCTGCTGGAGCTCTGAATAACAGTTTATATAGCTATATATATCAATTTGCATCTGAAATAAACAAGAGAAACACTTATTCGAAGCAGTTTTCAAAAGTTATGTTTAACATGAAATATTGTCTCAAACTGATGTTCTTAGACTGAGAGAATGACATTTTCTAAGATGCTGCTGGAGCTCTGAATAACAGTTTTCAAACATCAAATAAAGGGTTTATATAGCTATATATATCAATTTGCATCTGAAATAAACAAGAGAAACACTTATTCAAAGCTGTTTTCAAAAGTTATGTTTAACCTGAAATATTGTCTCAAACTGATGTTCTCAGACTGAGAGAATGACGTTTTCTAAGATTCTACTGGAGCTCTGAATAACAGTTTTCAAACATCAAATAAAGTGTTTGTATAGCTATATATATCAATTTGCATCTGAAATAAACAAGAGAAACACTTATTCGAAGTTGTTTTCAAAAGTTATGTTTAACCTGAAATATTGTCTCAAACTGATGTTCTCAGACTGAGAGAATGACGTTTTCCAAGATTCTGCTGGAGCTCTGAATAACAGTTTTCAAACATCAAATAAAGGGTTTATATAGCTATATATATCAATTTGCATCTGAAATAAACAAGAGAAACACTTATTCGAAGCTGTTTTCAAAAGTTATGTTTAACCTGAAATATTGTCTCAAACTGATGTTCTCAGACTGAGAGAATGACGTTTTCTAAGATGCTGCTGGAGCTCTGAATAACAGTTTTCAAACATCAGATAAAGGGTTTATATAGCTATATATATCAATTTGCATCTGTATTAAACAAGAGAAACACTTATTCAAAGCTGTTTTCAAAAGTTATGTTTAACCTGAAATATTGTCTCAAACTGATGTTCTCAGACTGAGAGAATGACGTTTTCCAAGATTCTGCTGGAGCTCTGAATAACAGTTTTCAAACATCAAATAAAGGGTTTATATAGCTATATATATCAATTAGCATCTGAAATAAACAAGAGAAACACTTATTCGAAGTTGTTTTCAAAAGTTATGTTTAACCTGAAATATTGTCTCAAACTGATGTTCTCAGACTGAGAGAATGACCTTTTCCAAGATTCTGCTGGAGCTCTGAATAACAGTTTTCAAACATCAAATAAAGGGTTTATATAGCTATATATATCAATTTGCATCTGAAATAAACAAGAGAAACACTTATTCGAAGCTGTTTTCAAAAGTTATGTTTAACCTGAAATATTGTCTCAAACTGATGTTCTTAGACTGAGAGAATGACATTTTCTAAGATGCTGCTGGAGCTCTGAATAACAGTTTTCAAACATCAAATAAAGGGTTTATATAGCTATATATATCAATTTGCATCTGAAATAAACAAGAGAAACACTTATTCAAAGCTGTTTTCAAAAGTTACGTTTAAAATTAAATATTGTCTCAAACTGATGTTCTCAGACTGAGAGAATGACGTTTTTTAAGATGCTGCTGGAGCTCTGAATAACAGTTTTCAAACATCAAATAAAGGGTTTATATAGCTATATATATCAATTTGCATCTGAAATAAACAAGAGAAACACTTATCCAAAGCTGTTTTCAAAAGTTATGTTTAACCTGAAATATTGTCTCAAACTGATGTTCTTTGACTGAGAGAATGACATTTTCTAAGATGCTGCTGGAGCTCTGAATAACAGTTTTCAAACATCAAATAAAGGGTTTATATAGCTATATATATCAATTTGCATCTGAAATAAACAAGAGAAACACTTATTCAAAGCTGTTTTCAAAAGTTATGTTTAACATGAAATATTGTCTCAAACTGATGTTCTCAGACTGAGAGAATGGCGTTTTCTAAGATGCTGCTGGAGCTCTAAATAACAGTTTATATAGCTATATATATCAATTTGCATCTGAAATAAACAAGAGAAACACTTATTCAAAGCTGTTTTCAAAAGTTATGTTTAACCTGAAATATTGTCTCAAACTGATGTTCTCAGACTGAGAGAATGACGTTTTCTAAGATTCTGCTGGAGCTCTGAATAACAGTTTTCAAACATCAAATAAAGTGTTTGTATAGCTATATATATCAATTTGCATCTGAAATAAACAAGAGAAACACTTATTCGAAGTTGTTTTCAAAAGTTATGTTTAACCTGAAATATTGTCTCAAACTGATGTTCTCAGACTGAGAGAATGACGTTTTCTAAGATTCTGCTGGAGCTCTGAATAACAGTTTTCAAACATCAAATAAAGGGTTTATATAGCTATATATATCAATTTGCATCTGAAATAAACAAGAGAAACACTTATTCGAAGCTGTTTTCAAAAGTTATGTTTAACCTGAAATATTGTCTCAAACTGATGTTCTCAGACTGAGAGAATGACGTTTTCTAAGATGCTGCTGGAGCTCTGAATAACAGTTTTCAAACATCAAATAAAGGGTTTATATAGCTATATATATCAATTTGCATCTGTATTAAACAAGAGAAACACTTATTCAAAGCTGTTTTCAAAAGTTATGTTTAACCTGAAATATTGTCTCAAACTGATGTTCTCAGACTGAGAGAATGACGTTTTCCAAGATTCTGCTGGAGCTCTGAATAACAGTTTTCAAACATCAAATAAATGGTTTATATAGCTATATATATCAATTTGCATCTGAAATAAACAAGAGAAACACTTATTCGAAGCTGTTTTCAAAAGTTATGTTTAACATGAAATATTGTCTCAAACTGATGTTCTCCGACTGAGAGAATGAAATTTTCTAAGATGCTGCTGGAGCTCTGAATAACAGTTTTCAAACATCAAATAAAGGGTTTATATAGCTATATATCAATTTGCATCTGAAATAAACAAGAGAAACACTTATTCAATGCTGTTTTCAAAAGTTATGTTTAACCTGAAATATTGTCTCAAACTGATGTTCTCAGACTGAGAGAATGACGTTTTCTAAGATTCTGCTGGAGCTCTGAATAACAGTCTTCAAACATCAAATAAAGTGTTTGTATAGCTATATATATCAATTTGCATCTGAAATAAACAAGAGAAACACTTATTCGAAGTTGTTTTCAAAAGTTATGTTTAACCTGAAATATTGTCTCAAACTGATGTTCTCAGACTGAGAGAATGACGTTTTCTAAGATTCTGCTGGAGCTCTGAATAACAGTTTTCAAACATCAAATAAAGGGTTTATATAGCGATATATATCAATTTGCATCTGAAATAAACAATAGAAACAGTTATTCGAAGCTGTTTTCAAAAGTTATGTTTAACCTGAAATATTGTCTCAAACTGATGTTCTCAGACTGAGAGAATGACGTTTTCTAAGATGCTGCTGGAGCTCTGAATAACAGTTTTCAAACATCAAATAAAGGGTTTATATAGCTATATATATCAATTTGCATCTGTATTAAACAAGAGAAACACTTATTCAAAGCTGTTTTCAAAAGTTATGTTTAACCTGAAATATTGTCTCAAACTGATGTTCTCAGACTGAGAGAATGACGTTTTCCAAGATTCTGCTGGAGCTCTGAATAACAGTTTTCAAACATCAAATAAATGGTTTATATAGCTATATATATCAATTTACATCTGAAATAAACAGGAGAAACACTTATTCGAAGCTGTTTTCAAAAGTTATGTTAAAATGAAATATTGTCTCAAACTGATGTTCTCAGACTGAGAGAATTACGTTTCCTAAGATTCTGCTGGAGCTCTGAATAACAGTTTTCAAACATCAAATAAAGGGTTTATATAGCTATATATATCAATTTGCATCAGAAATAAACAAGAGAAACACTTATTCAATGCTGTTTTCAAAAGTTATGTTTAACCTGAAATATTGTCTCAAACTGATGTTCTCAGACTGAGAGAATGACGTTTTCTAAGATTCTGCTGGAGCTCTGAATAACAGTCTTCAAACATCAAATAAAGTGTTTGTATAGCTATATATATCAATTTGCATCTGAAATAAACAAGAGAAACACTTATTCGAAGTTGTTTTCAAAAGTTATGTTTAACCTGAAATATTGTCTCAAACTGATGTTCTCAGACTGAGAGAATGACGTTTTCTAAGATTCTGCTGGAGCTCTGAATAACAGTTTTCAAACATCAAATAAAGGGTTTATATAGCGATATATATCAATTTGCATCTGAAATAAACAAGAGAAACAGTTATTCGAAGCTGTTTTCAAAAGTTATGTTTAACCTGAAATATTGTCTCAAACTGATGTTCTCAGACTGAGAGAATGACGTTTTCTAAGATGCTGCTGGAGCTCTGAATAACAGTTTTCAAACATCAAATAAAGGGTTTATATAGCTATATATATCAATTTGCATCTGTATTAAACAAGAGAAACACTTATTCAAAGCTGTTTTCAAAAGTTATGTTTAACCTGAAATATTGTCTCAAACTGATGTTCTCAGACTGAGAGAATGACGTTTTCCAAGATTCTGCTGGAGCTCTGAATAACAGTTTTCAAACATCAAATAAATGGTTTATATAGCTATATATATCAATTTACATCTGAAATAAACAGGAGAAACACTTATTCGAAGCTGTTTTCAAAAGTTATGTTAAAATGAAATATTGTCTCAAACTGATGTTCTCAGACTGAGAGAATTACGTTTCCTAAGATTCTGCTGGAGCTCTGAATAACAGTTTTCAAACATCAAATAAAGGGTTTATATAGCTATATATATCAATTTGCATCAGAAATAAACAAGAGAAACACTTATTCAAAGCTGTTTTCAAAAGTTATGTTTAACATGAAATATTGTCTCAAACTGATGTTCTCAGACTGAGAGAATGGCGTTTTCTAAGATGCTGCTGGAGCTCTGAATAACAGTTTATATAGCTATATATATCAATTTGCATCTGAAATAAACAAGAGAAACACTTATTCGAAGCTGTTTTCAAAAGTTATGTTTAACATGAAATATTGTCTCAAACTGATGTTCTCCGACTGAGAGAATGACATTTTCTAAGATGCTGCTGGAGCTCTGAATAACAGTTTTCAAACATCAAATAAAGGGTTTATATAGCTATATATATCAATTTGCATCTGAAATAAACAAGAGAAACACTTATTCAAAGCTGTTTTCAAAAGTTATGTTTAACCTGAAATATTGTCTCAAACTGATGTTCTCAGACTGAGAGAATGACGTTTTCTAAGATTCTGCTGGAGCTCTGAATAACAGTTTTCAAACATCAAATAAAGGGTTTATATAGCTATATATATCAATTTGCATCTGAAATAAACAAGAGAAACACTTATTCGAAGCTGTTTTCAAAAGTTATGTTTAACATGAAATATTGTCTCAAACTGATGTTCTCAGACAGAGAGAATGGCGTTTTCTAAGATGCTGCTGGAGCTCTGAATAACAGTTTATATAGCTATATATATCAATTTGCATCTGAAATAAACAAGAGAAACACTTATTCGAAGCTGTTTTCAAAAGTTATGTTTAACATGAAATATTGTCTCAAACTGATGTTCTCAGACTGAGAGAATGTCATTTTCTAAGATGCTGCTGGAGCTCTGAATAACAGTTTTCAAACATCAAATAAAGGGTTTATATAGCTATATATATCAATTTGCATCTGAAATAAACAAGAGAAACACTTATTCAATGCTGTTTTCAAAAGTTATGTTTAACCTGAAATATTGTCTCAAACTGATGTTCTCAGACTGAGAGAATGACGTTTTCCAAGATTCTGCTGGAGCTCTGAATAACAGTTTTCAAACATCAAATAAAGGGTTTATATAGCTATATATATCAATTTGCATCTGAAATAAACAAGAGAAACAATTATTCGAAGCTGTTTTCAAAAGTTATGTTTAACCTGAAATATTGTCTCAAACTGATGTTCTCAGACTGAGAGAATGACATTTTCTAAGATGCTGCTGGAGCTCTGAATAACAGTTTTTAAACATCAAATAAAGGGTTTATATAGTTATATATCAATTTGCATCTGAAATAAACAAGAGAAACACTTATTCGAAGCTGTTTTCAAAAGTTATGTTTAACCTAAAATATTGTCTCAAACTGATGTTCTTAGACTGAGAGAATGACATTTTCTAAGATGCTGCTGGAGCTCTGAATAACAGTTTTCAAACATCAAATAAAGGGTTTATATAGCTATATATATCAATTTGCATCTGAAATAAACAAGAGAAACACTTATTCAAAGCTGTTTTCAAAAGTTATGTTTAAAATGAAATATTGTCTCAAACTGATGTTCTCAGACTGAGAGAATGACGTTTTTTAAGATGATGCTGGAGCTCTGAATAACAGTTTTCAAACATCAAATAAAGGGTTTATATAGCTATATATATCAATTTGCATCTGAAATAAACAAGAGAAACACTTATTCGAAGCTGTTTTCAAAAGTTATGTTTAAAATGAAATATTGTCTCAAACTGATGTTCTTAGACTGAGAGAATGACATTTTCTAAGATGCTGCTGGAGCTCTGAATAACAGTTTTCAAACATCAAATAAAGGGTTTATATAGCTATATATATCAATTTGCATCTGAAATAAACAAGAGAAACACTTATTCAAAGCTGTTTTCAAAAGTTATGTTTAAAATGAAATATTGTCTCAAACTGATGTTCTCAGACTGAGAGAATGACGTTTTTTAAGATGATGCTGGAGCTCTGAATAACAGTTTTCAAACATCAAATAAAGGGTTTATATAGCTATATATATCAATTTGCATCTGAAATAAACAAGAGAAACACTTATTCGAAGCTGTTTTCAAAAGTTATGTTTAACCTGAAATATTGTCTCAAACTGATGTTCTCAGACTGAGAGAATGACGTTTTCCAAGATTCTGCTGGAGCTCTGAATAACAGTTTTCAAACATCAAATAAAGGGTTTATATAGCTATATATATCAATTTTCATCTGAAATAAACAAGAGAAACACTTATTCGAAGCTGTTTTCAAAAGTTATGTTTAACCTAAAATATTGTCTCAAACTGATGTTCTTAGACTGAGAGAATGACATTTTCTAAGATGCTGCTGGAGCTCTGAATAACAGTTTTCAAACATCAAATAAAGGGTTTATATAGCTATATATATCAATTTGTATCTGAAATAAACAAGAGAAACACTTATTCAAAGCTGTTTTCAAAAGTTATGTTTAAAATGAAATATTGTCTCAAACTGATGTTCTCAGACTGAGAGAATGACTTTTTTAAGATGCTGCTGGAGCTCTGAATAACAGTTTTCAAACATCAAATAAAGGGTTTATATAGCTATATATATCAATTTGCATCTGAAATAAACAAGAGAAACACTTATCCAAAGCTGTTTTCAAAAGTTATGTTTAACCTGAAATATTGTCTCAAACTGATGTTCTTTCACTGAGAGAATGACATTTTCTAAGATGCTGCTGGAGCTCTGAATAACAGTTTTCAAACATCAAATAAAGGGTTTATATAGCTATATATATCAATTTGCATCTGAAATAAACAAGAGAAACACTTATTCAAAGCTGTTTTCAAAAGTTATGTTTAAAATGAAATATTGTCTCAAACTGATGTTCTCAGACTGAGAGAATGGCGTTTTCTAAGATGCTGCTGGAGCTCTGAATAACAGTTTATATAGCTATATATATCAATTTGCATCTGAAATAAACAAGAGAAACACTTATTCGAAGCAGTTTTCAAAAGTTATGTTTAACATGAAATATTGTCTCAAACTGATGTTCTTAGACTGAGAGAATGACATTTTCTAAGATGCTGCTGGAGCTCTGAATAACAGTTTTCAAACATCAAATAAAGTGTTTGTATAGCTATATATATCAATTTGCATCTGAAATAAACAAGAGAAACACTTATTCGAAGTTGTTTTCAAAAGTTATGTTTAACCTGAAATATTGTCTCAAACTGATGTTCTCAGACTGAGAGAATGACGTTTTCCAAGATTCTGCTGGAGCTCTGAATAACAGTTTTCAAACATCAAATAAAGGGTTTATATAGCTATATATATCAATTTGCATCTGAAATAAACAAGAGAAACACTTATTCGAAGCTGTTTTCAAAAGTTATGTTTAACCTGAAATATTGTCTCAAACTGATGTTCTCAGACTGAGAGAATGACGTTTTCTAAGATGCTGCTGGAGCTCTGAATAACAGTTTTCAAACATCAGATAAAGGGTTTATATAGCTATATATATCAATTTGCATCTGTATTAAACAAGAGAAACACTTATTCAAAGCTGTTTTCAAAAGTTATGTTTAACCTGAAATATTGTCTCAAACTGATGTTCTCAGACTGAGAGAATGACGTTTTCCAAGATTCTGCTGGAGCTCTGAATAACAGTTTTCAAACATCAAATAAAGGGTTTATATAGCTATATATATCAATTAGCATCTGAAATAAACAAGAGAAACACTTATTCGAAGTTGTTTTCAAAAGTTATGTTTAACCTGAAATATTGTCTCAAACTGATGTTCTCAGACTGAGAGAATGACGTTTTTTAAGATGCTGCTGGAGCTCTGAATAACAGTTTTCAAACATCAAATAAAGGGTTTATATAGCTATATATATCAATTTGCATCTGAAATAAACAAGAGAAACACTTATCCAAAGCTGTTTTCAAAAGTTATGTTTAACCTGAAATATTGTCTCAAACTGATGTTCTTTGACTGAGAGAATGACATTTTCTAAGATGCTGCTGGAGCTCTGAATAACAGTTTTCAAACATCAAATAAAGGGTTTATATAGCTATATATATCAATTTGCATCTGAAATAAACAAGAGAAACACTTATTCAAAGCTGTTTTCAAAAGTTATGTTTAACATGAAATATTGTCTCAAACTGATGTTCTCAGACTGAGAGAATGGCGTTTTCTAAGATGCTGCTGGAGCTCTAAATAACAGTTTATATAGCTATATATATCAATTTGCATCTGAAATAAACAAGAGAAACACTTATTCGAAGCAGTTTTCAAAAGTTATGTTTAACATGAAATATTGTCTCAAACTGATGTTCTTAGACTGAGAGAATGACATTTTCTAAGATGCTGCTGGAGCTCTGAATAACAGTTTTCAAACATCAAATAAAGGGTTTATATAGCTATATATATCAATTTGCATCTGAAATAAACAAGAGAAACACTTATTCAAAGCTGTTTTCAAAAGTTATGTTTAAAATGAAATATTGTCTCAAACTGATGTTCTCAGACTGAGAGAATGACGTTTTTTAAGATGATGCTGGAGCTCTGAATAACAGTTTTCAAACATCAAATAAAGGGTTTATATAGCTATATATATCAATTTGCATCTGAAATAAACAAGAGAAACACTTATTCGAAGCTGTTTTCAAAAGTTATGTTTAACCTGAAATATTGTCTCAAACTGATGTTCTCAGACTGAGAGAATGACGTTTTCCAAGATTCTGCTGGAGCTCTGAATAACAGTTTTCAAACATCAAATAAAGGGTTTATATAGCTTTATATATCAATTTGCATCTGAAATAAACAAGAGAAACACTTATTCGAAGTTGTTTTCAAAAGTTATGTTTAACCTGAAATATTGTCTCAAACTGATGTTCTCAGACTGAGAGAATGACGTTTTCCAAGATTCTGCTGGAGCTCTGAATAACAGTTTTCAAACATCAAATAAAGGGTTTATATAGCTATATATATCAATTTGCATCTGAAATAAACAAGAGAAACACTTATTCGAAGCTGTTTTCAAAAGTTATGTTTAACCTGAAATATTGTCTCAAACTGATGTTCTCAGACTGAGAGAATGACGTTTTCTAAGATGCTGCTGGAGCTCTGAATAACAGTTTTCAAACATCAGATAAAGGGTTTATATAGCTATATATATCAATTTGCATCTGTATTAAACAAGAGAAACACTTATTCAAAGCTGTTTTCAAAAGTTATGTTTAACCTGAAATATTGTCTCAAACTGATGTTCTCAGACTGAGAGAATGACGTTTTCCAAGATTCTGCTGGAGCTCTGAATAACAGTTTTCAAACATCAAATAAAGGGTTTATATAGCTATATATATCAATTAGCATCTGAAATAAACAAGAGAAACACTTATTCGAAGTTGTTTTCAAAAGTTATGTTTAACCTGAAATATTGTCTCAAACTGATGTTCTCAGACTGAGAGAATGACGTTTTTTAAGATGCTGCTGGAGCTCTGAATAACAGTTTTCAAACATCAAATAAAGGGTTTATATAGCTATATATATCAATTTGCATCTGAAATAAACAAGAGAAACACTTATCCAAAGCTGTTTTCAAAAGTTATGTTTAACCTGAAATATTGTCTCAAACTGATGTTCTTTGACTGAGAGAATGACATTTTCTAAGATGCTGCTGGAGCTCTGAATAACAGTTTTCAAACATCAAATAAAGGGTTTATATAGCTATATATATCAATTTGCATCTGAAATAAACAAGAGAAACACTTATTCAAAGCTGTTTTCAAAAGTTATGTTTAACATGAAATATTGTCTCAAACTGATGTTCTCAGACTGAGAGAATGGCGTTTTCTAAGATGCTGCTGGAGCTCTAAATAACAGTTTATATAGCTATATATATCAATTTGCATCTGAAATAAACAAGAGAAACACTTATTCGAAGCAGTTTTCAAAAGTTATGTTTAACATGAAATATTGTCTCAAACTGATGTTCTTAGACTGAGAGAATGACATTTTCTAAGATGCTGCTGGAGCTCTGAATAACAGTTTTCAAACATCAAATAAAGGGTTTATATAGCTATATATATCAATTTGCATCTGAAATAAACAAGAGAAACACTTATTCAAAGCTGTTTTCAAAAGTTATGTTTAAAATGAAATATTGTCTCAAACTGATGTTCTCAGACTGAGAGAATGACGTTTTTTAAGATGATGCTGGAGCTCTGAATAACAGTTTTCAAACATCAAATAAAGGGTTTATATAGCTATATATATCAATTTGCATCTGAAATAAACAAGAGAAACACTTATTCAAAGCTGTTTTCAAAAGTTATGTTTAACCTGAAATATTGTCTCAAACTGATGTTCTCAGACTGAGAGAATGACGTTTTCCAAGATTCTGCTGGAGCTCTGAATAACAGTTTTCAAACATCAAATAAAGGGTTTATATAGCTATATATATCAATTTTCATCTGAAATAAACAAGAGAAACACTTATTCGAAGCTGTTTTCAAAAGTTATGTTTAACCTAAAATATTGTCTCAAACTGATGTTCTTAGACTGAGAGAATGACATTTTCTAAGATGCTGCTGGAGCTCTGAATAACAGTTTTCAAACATCAAATAAAGGGTTTATATAGCTATATATATCAATTTGTATCTGAAATAAACAAGAGAAACACTTATTCAAAGCTGTTTTCAAAAGTTATGTTTAAAATGAAATATTGTCTCAAACTGATGTTCTCAGACTGAGAGAATGACTTTTTTAAGATGCTGCTGGAGCTCTGAATAACAGTTTTCAAACATCAAATAAAGGGTTTATATAGCTATATATATCAATTTGCATCTGAAATAAACAAGAGAAACACTTATCCAAAGCTGTTTTCAAAAGTTATGTTTAACCTGAAATATTGTCTCAAACTGATGTTCTTTCACTGAGAGAATGACATTTTCTAAGATGCTGCTGGAGCTCTGAATAACAGTTTTCAAACATCAAATAAAGGGTTTATATAGCTATATATATCAATTTGCATCTGAAATAAACAAGAGAAACACTTATTCAAAGCTGTTTTCAAAAGTTATGTTTAAAATGAAATATTGTCTCAAACTGATGTTCTCAGACTGAGAGAATGGCGTTTTCTAAGATGCTGCTGGAGCTCTGAATAACAGTTTATATAGCTATATATATCAATTTGCATCTGAAATAAACAAGAGAAACACTTATTCGAAGCAGTTTTCAAAAGTTATGTTTAACATGAAATATTGTCTCAAACTGATGTTCTTAGACTGAGAGAATGACATTTTCTAAGATGCTGCTGGAGCTCTGAATAACAGTTTTCAAACATCAAATAAAGGGTTTATATAGCTATATATATCAATTTGCATCTGAAATAAACAAGAGAAACACTTATTCAAAGCTGTTTTCAAAAGTTATGTTTAACCTGAAATATTGTCTCAAACTGATGTTCTCAGACTGAGAGAATGACGTTTTCTAAGATTCTGCTGGAGCTCTGAATAACAGTTTTCAAACATCAAATAAAGTGTTTGTATAGCTATATATATCAATTTGCATCTGAAATAAACAAGAGAAACACTTATTCGAAGTTGTTTTCAAAAGTTATGTTTAACCTGAAATATTGTCTCAAACTGATGTTCTCAGACTGAGAGAATGACGTTTTCCAAGATTCTGCTGGAGCTCTGAATAACAGTTTTCAAACATCAAATAAAGGGTTTATATAGCTATATATATCAATTTGCATCTGAAATAAACAAGAGAAACACTTATTCGAAGCTGTTTTCAAAAGTTATGTTTAACCTGAAATATTGTCTCAAACTGATGTTCTCAGACTGAGAGAATGACGTTTTCTAAGATGCTGCTGGAGCTCTGAATAACAGTTTTCAAACATCAGATAAAGGGTTTATATAGCTATATATATCAATTTGCATCTGTATTAAACAAGAGAAACACTTATTCAAAGCTGTTTTCAAAAGTTATGTTTAACCTGAAATATTGTCTCAAACTGATGTTCTCAGACTGAGAGAATGACGTTTTCCAAGATTCTGCTGGAGCTCTGAATAACAGTTTTCAAACATCAAATAAAGGGTTTATATAGCTATATATATCAATTAGCATCTGAAATAAACAAGAGAAACACTTATTCGAAGTTGTTTTCAAAAGTTATGTTTAACCTGAAATATTGTCTCAAACTGATGTTCTCAGACTGAGAGAATGACGTTTTTTAAGATGCTGCTGGAGCTCTGAATAACAGTTTTCAAACATCAAATAAAGGGTTTATATAGCTATATATATCAATTTGCATCTGAAATAAACAAGAGAAACACTTATCCAAAGCTGTTTTCAAAAGTTATGTTTAACCTGAAATATTGTCTCAAACTGATGTTCTTTGACTGAGAGAATGACATTTTCTAAGATGCTGCTGGAGCTCTGAATAACAGTTTTCAAACATCAAATAAAGGGTTTATATAGCTATATATATCAATTTGCATCTGAAATAAACAAGAGAAACACTTATTCAAAGCTGTTTTCAAAAGTTATGTTTAACATGAAATATTGTCTCAAACTGATGTTCTCAGACTGAGAGAATGGCGTTTTCTAAGATGCTGCTGGAGCTCTAAATAACAGTTTATATAGCTATATATATCAATTTGCATCTGAAATAAACAAGAGAAACACTTATTCGAAGCAGTTTTCAAAAGTTATGTTTAACATGAAATATTGTCTCAAACTGATGTTCTTAGACTGAGAGAATGACATTTTCTAAGATGCTGCTGGAGCTCTGAATAACAGTTTTCAAACATCAAATAAAGGGTTTATATAGCTATATATATCAATTTGCATCTGAAATAAACAAGAGAAACACTTATTCAAAGCTGTTTTCAAAAGTTATGTTTAACCTGAAATATTGTCTCAAACTGATGTTCTCAGACTGAGAGAATGACGTTTTCTAAGATTCTGCTGGAGCTCTGAATAACAGTTTTCAAACATCAAATAAAGTGTTTGTATAGCTATATATATCAATTTGCATCTGAAATAAACAAGAGAAACACTTATTCGAAGTTGTTTTCAAAAGTTATGTTTAACCTGAAATATAGTCTCAAACTGATGTTCTCAGACTGAGAGAATGACGTTTTACAAGATTCTGCTGGAGCTCTGAATAACAGTTTTCAAACATCAAATAAAGGGTTTATATAGCTATATATATCAATTTGCATCTGAAATAAACAAGAGAAACACTTATCCAAAGCTGTTTTCAAAAGTTATGTTTAACCTGAAATATTGTCTCAAACTGATGTTCTTTGACTGAGAGAATGACATTTTCTAAGATGCTGCTGGAGCTCTGAATAACAGTTTTCAAACATCAAATAAAGGGTTTATATAGCTATATATATCAATTTGCATCTGAAATAAACAAGAGAAACACTTATTCAAAGCTGTTTTCAAAAGTTATGTTTAACATGAAATATTGTCTCAAACTGATGTTCTCAGACTGAGAGAATGGCGTTTTCTAAGATGCTGCTGGAGCTCTAAATAACAGTTTATATAGCTATATATATCAATTTGCATCTGAAATAAACAAGAGAAACACTTATTCGAAGCAGTTTTCAAAAGTTATGTTTAACATGAAATATTGTCTCAAACTGATGTTCTTAGACTGAGAGAATGACATTTTCTAAGATGCTGCTGGAGCTCTGAATAACAGTTTTCAAACATCAAATAAAGGGTTTATATAGCTATATATATCAATTTGCATCTGAAATAAACAAGAGAAACACTTATTCAAAGCTGTTTTCAAAAGTTATGTTTAACCTGAAATATTGTCTCAAACTGATGTTCTCAGACTGAGAGAATGACGTTTTCTAAGATTCTGCTGGAGCTCTGAATAACAGTTTTCAAACATCAAATAAAGTGTTTGTATAGCTATATATATCAATTTGCATCTGAAATAAACAAGAGAAACACTTATTCGAAGTTGTTTTCAAAAGTTATGTTTAACCTGAAATATAGTCTCAAACTGATGTTCTCAGACTGAGAGAATGACGTTTTACAAGATTCTGCTGGAGCTCTGAATAACAGTTTTCAAACATCAAATAAAGGGTTTATATAGCTATATATATCAATTTGCATCTGAAATAAACAAGAGAAACACTTATTCGAAGCTGTTTTCAAAAGTTATGTTTAACCTGAAATATTGTCTCAAACTGATGTTCTCAGACTGAGAGAATGACGTTTTCTAAGATGCTGCTGGAGCTCTGAATAACAGTTTTCAAACATCAAATAAAGGGTTTATATAGCTATATATATCAATTTGCATCTGTATTAAACAAGAGAAACACTTATTCAAAGCTGTTTTCAAAAGTTATGTTTAAAATGAAATATTGTCTCAAACTGATGTTCTCAGACTGAGAGAATGGCGTTTTCTAAGATGCTGCTGGAGCTCTGAATAACAGTTTATATAGCTATATATATCAATTTGCATCTGAAATAAACAAGAGAAACACTTATTCGAAGCAGTTTTCAAAAGTTATGTTTAACATGAAATATTGTCTCAAACTGATGTTCTTAGACTGAGAGAATGACATTTTCTAAGATGCTGCTGGAGCTCTGAATAACAGTTTTCAAACATCAAATAAAGGGTTTATATAGCTATATATATCAATTTGCATCTGAAATAAACAAGAGAAACACTTATTCAAAGCTGTTTTCAAAAGTTATGTTTAACCTGAAATATTGTCTCAAACTGATGTTCTCAGACTGAGAGAATGACGTTTTCTAAGATTCTGCTGGAGCTCTGAATAACAGTTTTCAAACATCAAATAAAGTGTTTGTATAGCTATATATATCAATTTGCATCTGAAATAAACAAGAGAAACACTTATTCGAAGTTGTTTTCAAAAGTTATGTTTAACCTGAAATATTGTCTCAAACTGATGTTCTCAGACTGAGAGAATGACGTTTTCCAAGATTCTGCTGGAGCTCTGAATAACAGTTTTCAAACATCAAATAAAGGGTTTATATAGCTATATATATCAATTTTCATCTGAAATAAACAAGAGAAACACTTATTCGAAGCTGTTTTCAAAAGTTATGTTTAACCTAAAATATTGTCTCAAACTGATGTTCTTAGACTGAGAGAATGACATTTTCTAAGATGCTGCTGGAGCTCTGAATAACAGTTTTCAAACATCAAATAAAGGGTTTATATAGCTATATATATCAATTTGTATCTGAAATAAACAAGAGAAACACTTATTCAAAGCTGTTTTCAAAAGTTATGTTTAAAATGAAATATTGTCTCAAACTGATGTTCTCAGACTGAGAGAATGACGTTTTCCAAGATTCTGCTGGAGCTCTGAATAACAGTTTTCAAACATCAAATAAAGGGTTTATATAGCTATATATGTCAATTTGCATCTTAAATAAACAAGAGAAACACTTATTCGAAGCTGTTTTCAAAAGTTATGTTTAACCTGAAATATTGTCTCAAACTGATGTTCTCAGACTGAGAGAATGACGTTTTCCAAGATTCTGCTGGAGCTCTGAATAACAGTTTTCAGACATCAAATAAAGGGTTTATATAGCTATATATATCAATTTGCATCTGAAATAAACAAGAGAAACACTTATTCGAAGCTGTTTTCAAAAGTTATGTTTAACCTGAAATATTGTCTCAAACTGATGTTCTCAGACTGAGAGAATTACGTTTCCTAAGATTCTGCTGGAGCTCTGAATAACAGTTTTCAAACATCAAATAAAGGGTTTATATAGCTATATATATCAATTTGCATCAGAAATAAACAAGAGAAACACTTATTCAAAGCTGTTTTCAAAAGTTATGTTTAACATGAAATATTGTCTCAAACTGATGTTCTCAGACTGAGAGAATGGCGTTTTCTAAGATGCTGCTGGAGCTCTGAATAACAGTTTATATAGCTATATATATCAATTTGCATCTGAAATAAACAAGAGAAACACTTATTCGAAGCTGTTTTCAAAAGTTATGTTTAACATGAAATATTGTCTCAAACTGATGTTCTCCGACTGAGAGAATGACATTTTCTAAGATGCTGCTGGAGCTCTGAATAACAGTTTTCAAACATCAAATAAAGGGTTTATATAGCTATATATATCAATTTGCATCTGAAATAAACAAGAGAAACACTTATTCAAAGCTGTTTTCAAAAGTTATGTTTAACCTGAAATATTGTCTCAAACTGATGTTCTCAGACTGAGAGAATGACGTTTTCTAAGATTCTGCTGGAGCTCTGAATAACAGTTTTCAAACATCAAATAAAGTGTTTGTATAGCTATATATATCAATTTGCATCTGAAATAAACAAGAGAAACACTTATTCGAAGCAGTTTTCAAAAGTTATGTTTAACATGAAATATTGTCTCAAACTGATGTTCTTAGACTGAGAGAATGACATTTTCTAAGATGCTGCTGGAGCTCTGAATAACAATTTCAAACATCAAATAAAGGGTTTATATAGCTATATATATCAATTTGCATCTGAAATAAACAAGAGAAACACTTATTCAAAGCTGTTTTCAAAAGTTATGTTTAACCTGAAATATTGTCTCAAACTGATGTTCTCAGACTGAGAGAATGACGTTTTCTAAGATTCTGCTGGAGCTCTGAATAACAGTTTTCAAACATCAAATAAAGTGTTTGTATAGCTATATATATCAATTTGCATCTGAAATAAACAAGAGAAACACTTATTCGAAGTTGTTTTCAAAAGTTATGTTTAACCTGAAATATTGTCTCAAACTGATGTTCTCAGACTGAGAGAATGACGTTTTCCAAGATTCTGCTTGAGCTCTGAATAACAGTTTTCAAACATCAAATAAAGGGTTTATATAGCTATATATATCAATTTGCATCTGAAATAAACAAGAGAAACACTTATTCGAAGCTGTTTTCAAAAGTTATGTTTAACCTGAAATATTGTCTCAAACTGATGTTCTCAGACTGAGAGAATGACGTTTTCTAAGATGCTGCTGGAGCTCTGAATAACAGTTTTCAAACATCAAATAAAGGGTTTATATAGCTATATATATCAATTTGCATCTGTATTAAACAAGAGAAACACTTATTCAAAGCTGTTTTCAAAAGTTATGTTTAACCTGAAATATTGTCTCAAACTGATGTTCTCAGACTGAGAGAATGACGTTTTCCAAGATTCTGCTGGAGCTCTGAATAACAGTTTTCAAACATCAAATAAAGGGTTTATATAGCTATATATATCAATTAGCATCTGAAATAAACAAGAGAAACACTTATTCGAAGTTGTTTTCAAAAGTTATGTTTAACCTGAAATATTGTCTCAAACTGATGTTCTCAGACTGAGAGAATGACGTTTTCCAAGATTCTGCTGGAGCTCTGAATAACAGTTTTCAAACATCAAATAAAGGGTTTATATAGCTATATATATCAATTTGCATCTGAAATAAACAAGAGAAACACTTATTCGAAGCTGTTTTCAAAAGTTATGTTTAACCTGAAATATTGTCTCAAACTGATGTTCTCAGACTGAGAGAATGACGTTTTCTAAGATGCTGCTGGAGCTCTGAATAACAGTTTTCAAACATCAAATAAAGGGTTTATATAGCTATATATATCAATTTGCATCTGTATTAAACAAGAGAAACACTTATTCAAAGCTGTTTTCAAAAGTTATGTTTAACCTGAAATATTGTCTCAAACTGATGTTCTCAGACTGAGAGAATGACGTTTTCCAAGATTCTGCTGGAGCTCTGAATAACAGTTTTCAAACATCAAATAAATGGTTTATATAGCTATATATATCAATTTGCATCTGAAATAAACAAGAGAAACACTTATTCGAAGCTGTTTTCAAAAGTTATGTTTAACATGAAATATTGTCTCAAACTGATGTTCTCCAACTGAGAGAATGAAATTTTCTAAGATGCTGCTGGAGCTCTGAATAACAGTTTTCAAACATCAAATAAAGGGTTTATATAGCTATATATCAATTTGCATCTGAAATAAACAAGAGAAACACTTATTCGAAGTTGTTTTCAAAAGTTATGTTTAACCTGAAATATTGTCTCAAACTGATGTTCTCAGACTGAGAGAATGACGTTTTCTAAGATTCTGCTGGAGCTCTGAATAACAGTTTTCAAACATCAAATAAAGGGTTTATATAGCGATATATATCAATTTGCATCTGAAATAAACAAGAGAAACAGTTATTCGAAGCTGTTTTCAAAAGTTATGTTTAACCTGAAATATTGTCTCAAACTGATGTTCTCAGACTGAGAGAATGACGTTTTCTAAGATGCTGCTGGAGCTCTGAATAACAGTTTTCAAACATCAAATAAAGGGTTTATATAGCTATATATATCAATTTGCATCTGTATTAAACAAGAGAAACACTTATTCAAAGCTGTTTTCAAAAGTTATGTTTAACCTGAAATATTGTCTCAAACTGATGTTCTCAGACTGAGAGAATGACGTTTTCCAAGATTCTGCTGGAGCTCTGAATAACAGTTTTCAAACATCAAATAAATGGTTTATATAGCTATATATATCAATTTGCATCTGAAATAAACAGGAGAAACACTTATTCGAAGCTGTTTTCAAAAGTTATGTTAAAATGAAATATTGTCTCAAACTGATGTTCTCAGACTGAGAGAATGACGTTTTCCAAGATTCTGCTGGAGCTCTGAATAACAGTTTTCAAACATCAAATAAAGGGTTTATATAGCTATATATATCAATTTGCATCTGAAATAAACAAGAGAAACACTTATTCGAAGCTGTTTTCAAAAGTTATGTTTAACCTGAAATATTGTCTCAAACTGATGTTCTCAGACTGAGAGAATTACGTTTCCTAAGATTCTGCTGGAGCTCTGAATAACAGTTTTCAAACATCAAATAAAGGGTTTATATAGCTATATATATCAATTTGCATCAGAAATAAACAAGAGAAACACTTATTCAAAGCTGTTTTCAAAAGTTATGTTTAACATGAAATATTGTCTCAAACTGATGTTCTCAGACTGAGAGAATGGCGTTTTCTAAGATGCTGCTGGAGCTCTGAATAACAGTTTATATAGCTATATATATCAATTTGCATCTGAAATAAACAAGAGAAACACTTATTCGAAGCTGTTTTCAAAAGTTATGTTTAACATGAAATATTGTCTCAAACTGATGTTCTCCGACTGAGAGAATGACATTTTCTAAGATGCTGCTGGAGCTCTGAATAACAGTTTTCAAACATCAAATAAAGGGTTTATATAGCTATATATATCAATTTGCATCTGAAATAAACAAGAGAAACACTTATTCAAAGCTGTTTTCAAAAGTTATGTTTAACCTGAAATATTGTCTCAAACTGATGTTCTCAGACTGAGAGAATGACGTTTTCTAAGATTCTGCTGGAGCTCTGAATAACAGTTTTCAAACATCAAATAAAGTGTTTGTATAGCTATATATATCAATTTGCATCTGAAATAAACAAGAGAAACACTTATTCGAAGCAGTTTTCAAAAGTTATGTTTAACATGAAATATTGTCTCAAACTGATGTTCTTAGACTGAGAGAATGACATTTTCTAAGATGCTGCTGGAGCTCTGAATAACAATTTCAAACATCAAATAAAGGGTTTATATAGCTATATATATCAATTTGCATCTGAAATAAACAAGAGAAACACTTATTCAAAGCTGTTTTCAAAAGTTATGTTTAACCTGAAATATTGTCTCAAACTGATGTTCTCAGACTGAGAGAATGACGTTTTCTACGATTCTGCTGGAGCTCTGAATAACAGTTTTCAAACATCAAATAAAGTGTTTGTATAGCTATATATATCAATTTGCATCTGAAATAAACAAGAGAAACACTTATTCGAAGCTGTTTTCAAAAGTTATGTTTAACCTGAAATATTGTCTCAAACTGATGTTCTCAGACTGAGAGAATGACGTTTTCTAAGATGCTGCTGGAGCTCTGAATAACAGTTTTCAAACATCAAATAAAGGGTTTATATAGCTATATATATCAATTTGCATCTGTATTAAACAAGAGAAACACTTATTCGAAGCTGTTTTCAAAAGTTATGTTTAACCTGAAATATTGTCTCAAACTGATGTTCTCAGACTGAGAGAATGACGTTTTCTAAGATGCTGCTGGAGCTCTGAATAACAGTTTTCAAACATGAAATAAAGGGTTTATATAGCTATATATATCAATTTGCATCTGTATTAAACAAGAGAAACACTTATTCAAAGCTGTTTTCAAAAGTTATGTTTAACCTGAAATATTGTCTCAAACTGATGTTCTCAGACTGAGAGAATGACGTTTTCCAAGATTCTGCTGGAGCTCTGAATAACAGTTTTCAAACATCAAATAAAGGGTTTATATAGCTATATATATCAATTAGCATCTGAAATAAACAAGAGAAACACTTATTCGAAGTTGTTTTCAAAAGTTATGTTTAACCTGAAATATTGTCTCAAACTGATGTTCTCAGACTGAGAGAATGACCTTTTCCAAGATTCTGCTGGAGCTCTGAATAACAGTTTTCAAACATCAAATAAAGGGTTTATATAGCTATATATATCAATTTGCATCTGAAATAAACAAGAGAAACACTTATTCGAAGCTGTTTACAAAAGTTATGTTTAACCTGAAATATTGTCTCAAACTGATGTTCTTAGACTGAGAGAATGACATTTTCTAAGATGCTGCTGGAGCTCTGAATAACAGTTTTCAAACATCAAATAAAGGGTTTATATAGCTATATATATCAATTTGCATCTGAAATAAACAAGAGAAACACTTATTCAAAGCTGTTTTCAAAAGTTACGTTTAAAATGAAATATTGTCTCAAACTGATGTTCTCAGACTGAGAGAATGACGTTTTTTAAGATGCTGCTGGAGCTCTGAATAACAGTTTTCAAACATCAAATAAAGGGTTTATATAGCTATATATATCAATTTGCATCTGAAATAAACAAGAGAAACACTTATCCAAAGCTGTTTTCAAAAGTTATGTTTAACCTGAAATATTGTCTCAAACTGATGTTCTTTGACTGAGAGAATGACATTTTCTAAGATGCTGCTGGAGCTCTGAATAACAGTTTTCAAACATCAAATAAAGGGTTTATATCTCTATATATATCAATTTGCATCTGAAATAAACAAGAGAAACACTTATTCAAAGCTGTTTTCAAAAGTTATGTTTAACATGAAATATTGTCTCAAACTGATGTTCTCAGACTGAGAGAATGGCGTTTTCTAAGATGCTGCTGGAGCTCTGAATAACAGTTTATATAGCTATATATATCAATTTGCATCTGAAATAAACAAGAGAAACACTTATTCGAAGCAGTTTTCAAAAGTTATGTTTAACATGAAATATTGTCTCAAACTGATGTTCTTAGACTGAGAGAATGACATTTTCTAAGATGCTGCTGGAGCTCTGAATAACAGTTTTCAAACATCAAATAAAGGGTTTATATAGCTATATATATCAATTTGCATCTGAAATAAACAAGAGAAACACTTATTCAAAGCTGTTTTCAAAAGTTATGTTTAACCTGAAATATTGTCTCAAACTGATGTTCTCAGACTGAGAGAATGACGTTTTCTAAGATTCTGCTGGAGCTCTGAATAACAGTTTTCAAACATCAAATAAAGTGTTTGTATAGCTATATATATCAATTTGCATCTGAAATAAACAAGAGAAACACTTATTCGAAGTTGTTTTCAAAAGTTATGTTTAACCTGAAATATTGTCTCAAACTGATGTTCTCAGACTGAGAGAATGACGTTTTCCAAGATTCTGCTGGAGCTCTGAATAACAGTTTTCAAACATCAAATAAAGGGTTTATATAGCTATATATATCAATTTGCATCTGAAATAAACAAGAGAAACACTTATTCGAAGCTGTTTTCAAAAGTTATGTTTAACCTGAAATATTGTCTCAAACTGATGTTCTCAGACTGAGAGAATGACGTTTTCTAAGATGCTGCTGGAGCTCTGAATAACAGTTTTCAAACATCAAATAAAGGGTTTATATAGCTATATATATCAATTTGCATCTGTATTAAACAAGAGAAACACTTATTCAAAGCTGTTTTCAAAAGTTATGTTTAACCTGAAATATTGTCTCAAACTGATGTTCTCAGACTGAGAGAATGACGTTTTCCAAGATTCTGCTGGAGCTCTGAATAACAGTTTTCAAACATCAAATAAATGGTTTATATAGCTATATATATCAATTTGCATCTTAAATAAACAAGAGAAACACTTATTCGAAGCTGTTTTCAAAAGTTATGTTTAACATGAAATATTGTCTCAAACTGATGTTCTCAGACTGAGAGAATGGCGTTTTCTAAGATGCTGCTGGAGCTCTGAATAACAGTTTATATAGCTATATATATCAATTTGCATCTGAAATAAACAAGAGAAACACTTATTCGAAGCTGTTTTCAAAAGTTATGTTTAACATGAAATATTGTCTCAAACTGATGTTCTCCGACTGAGAGAATGACATTTTCTAAGATGCTGCTGGAGCTCTGAATAACAGTTTTCAAACATCAAATAAAGGGTTTATATAGCTATATATCAATTTGCATCTGAAATAAACAAGAGAAACACTTATTCAATGCTGTTTTCAAAAGTTATGTTTAACCTGAAATATTGTCTCAAACTGATGTTCTCAGACTGAGAGAATGACGTTTTCTAAGATTCTGCTGGAGCTCTGAATAACAGTTTTCAAACATCAAATAAAGTGTTTTTATAGCTATATATATCAATTTGCATCTGAAATAAACAAGAGAAACACTTATTCGAAGTTGTTTTCAAAAGTTATGTTTAACCTGAAATATTGTCTCAAACTGATGTTCTCAGACTGAGAGAATGACGTTTTCCAAGATTCTGCTGGAGCTCTGAATAACAGTTTTCAAACATCAAATAAAGGGTTTATATAGCTATATATATCAATTTGCATCTGAAATAAACAAGAGAAACACTTATTCGAAGCTGTTTTCAAAAGTTATGTTTAACCTGAAATATTGTCTCAAACTGATGTTCTCAGACTGAGAGAATGACGTTTTCTAAGATGCTGCTGGAGCTCTGAATAACAGTTTTCAAACATCAAATAAAGGGTTTATATAGCTATATATATCAATTTGCATCTGTATTAAACAAGAGAAACACTTATTCAAAGCTGTTTTCAAAAGTTATGTTTAACCTGAAATATTGTCTCAAACTGATGTTCTCAGACTGAGAGAATGACGTTTTCCAAGATTCTGCTGGAGCTCTGAATAACAGTTTTCAAACATCAAATAAATGGTTTATATAGCTATATATATCAATTTGCATCTTAAATAAACAAGAGAAACACTTATTCGAAGCTGTTTTCAAAAGTTATGTTTAACATGAAATATTGTCTCAAACTGATGTTCTCAGACTGAGAGAATGGCGTTTTCTAAGATGCTGCTGGAGCTCTGAATAACAGTTTATATAGCTATATATATCAATTTGCATCTGAAATAAACAAGAGAAACACTTATTCGAAGTTGTTTTCAAAAGTTATGTTTAACCTGAAATATTGTCTCAAACTGATGTTCTCAGACTGAGAGAATGACGTTTTCTAAGATTCTGCTGGAGCTCGGAATAACAGTTTTCAAACATCAAATAAAGGGTTTATATAGCGATATATATCAATTTGCATCTGAAATAAACAAGAGAAACAGTTATTCGAAGCTGTTTTCAAAAGTTATGTTTAACCTGAAATATTGTCTCAAACTGATGTTCTCAGACTGAGAGAATGACGTTTTCTAAGATGCTGCTGGAGCTCTGAATAACAGTTTTCAAACATCAAATAAAGGGTTTATATAGCTATATATATCAATTTGCATCTGTATTAAACAATAGAAACACTTATTCGAAGCTGTTTTCAAAAGTTATGTTTAACCTGAAATATTGTCTCAAACTGATGTTCTCAGACTGAGAGAATGACGTTTTCTAAGATGCTGCTGGAGCTCTGAATAACAGTTTTCAAACATCAAATAAAGGGTTTATATAGCTATATATATCAATTTGCATCTGTATTAAACAAGAGAAACACTTATTCAAAGCTGTTTTCAAAAGTTATGTTTAACCTGAAATATTGTCTCAAACTGATGTTCTCAGACTGAGAGAATGACGTTTTCCAAGATTCTGCTGGAGCTCTGAATAACAGTTTTCAAACATCAAATAAATGGTTTATATAGCTATATATATCAATTTGCATCTGAAATAAACAGGAGAAACACTTATTCGAAGCTGTTTTCAAAAGTTATGTTAAAATGAAATATTGTCTCAAACTGATGTTCTCAGACTGAGAGAATGACGTTTTCCAAGATTCTGCTGGAGCTCTGAATAACAGTTTTCAAACATCAAATAAAGGGTTTATATAGCTATATATATCAATTTGCATCTGAAATAAACAAGAGAAACACTTATTCGAAGTTGTTTTCAAAAGTTATGTTTAACCTGAAATATTGTCTCAAACTGATGTTCTCAGACTGAGAGAATGACGTTTTCCAAGATTCTGCTGGAGCTCTGAATAACAGTTTTCAAACATCAAATAAAGGGTTTATATAGCTATATATATCAATTTGCATCTGAAATAAACAAGAGAAACACTTATTCGAAGCTGTTTTCAAAAGTTATGTTTAACCTGAAATATTGTCTCAAACTGATGTTCTCAGACTGAGAGAATGACGTTTTCTAAGATGCTGCTGGAGCTCTGAATAACAGTTTTCAAACATCAAATAAAGGGTTTATATAGCTATATATATCAATTTGCATCTGTATTAAACAATAGAAACACTTATTCAAAGCTGTTTTCAAAAGTTATGTTTAACCTGAAATATTGTCTCAAACTGATGTTCTCAGACTGAGAGAATGACGTTTTCCAAGATTCTGCTGGAGCTCTGAATAACAGTTTTCAAACATCAAATAAATGGTTTATATAGCTATATATATCAATTTGCATCTTAAATAAACAAGAGAAACACTTATTCGAAGCTGTTTTCAAAAGTTATGTTTAACATGAAATATTGTCTCAAACTGATGTTCTCAGACTGAGAGAATGGCGTTTTCTAAGATGCTGCTGGAGCTCTGAATAACAGTTTATATAGCTATATATATCAATTTGCATCTGAAATAAACAAGAGAAACACTTATTCGAAGCTGTTTTCAAAAGTTATGTTTAACATGAAATATTGTCTCAAACTGATGTTCTCCGACTGAGAGAATGACATTTTCTAAGATGCTGCTGGAGCTCTGAATAACAGTTTTCAAACATCAAATAAAGGGTTTATATAGCTATATATCAATTTGCATCTGAAATAAACAAGAGAAACACTTATTCAATGCTGTTTTCAAAAGTTATGTTTAACCTGAAATATTGTCTCAAACTGATGTTCTCAGACTGAGAGAATGACGTTTTCTAAGATTCTGCTGGAGCTCTGAATAACAGTTTTCAAACATCAAATAAAGTGTTTGTATAGCTATATATATCAATTTGCATCTGAAATAAACAAGAGAAACACTTATTCGAAGTTGTTTTCAAAAGATATGTTTAACCTGAAATATTGTCTCAAACTGATGTTCTCAGACTGAGAGAATGACGTTTTCCAAGATTCTGCTGGAGCTCTGAATAACAGTTTTCAAACATCAAATAAAGGGTTTATATAGCTATATATATCAATTTGCATCTGAAATAAACAAGAGAAACACTTATTCGAAGCTGTTTTCAAAAGTTATGTTTAACCTGAAATATTGTCTCAAACTGATGTTCTCAGACTGAGAGAATGACGTTTTCTAAGATGCTGCTGGAGCTCTGAATAACAGTTTTCAAACATCAAATAAAGGGTTTATATAGCTATATATATCAATTTGCATCTGTATTAAACAAGAGAAACACTTATTCAAAGCTGTTTTCAAAAGTTATGTTTAACCTGAAATATTGTCTCAAACTGATGTTCTCAGACTGAGAGAATGACGTTTTCCAAGATTCTGCTGGAGCTCTGAATAACAGTTTTCAAACATCAAATAAATGGTTTATATAGCTATATATATCAATTTGCATCTTAAATAAACAAGAGAAACACTTATTCGAAGCTGTTTTCAAAAGTTATGTTTAACATGAAATATTGTCTCAAACTGATGTTCTCAGACTGAGAGAATGGCGTTTTCTAAGATGCTGCTGGAGCTCTGAATAACAGTTTATATAGCTATATATATCAATTTGCATCTGAAATAAACAAGAGAAACACTTATTCAATGCTGTTTTCAAAAGTTATGTTTAACCTGAAATATTGTCTCAAACTGATGTTCTCAGACTGAGAGAATGACGTTTTCTAAGATTCTGCTGGAGCTCTGAATAACAGTCTTCAAACATCAAATAAAGTGTTTGTATAGCTATATATATCAATTTGCATCTGAAATAAACAAGAGAAACACTTATTCGAAGTTGTTTTCAAAAGTTATGTTTAACCTGAAATATTGTCTCAAACTGATGTTCTCAGACTGAGAGAATGACGTTTTCTAAGATTCTGCTGGAGCTCGGAATAACAGTTTTCAAACATCAAATAAAGGGTTTATATAGCGATATATATCAATTTGCATCTGAAATAAACAAGAGAAACAGTTATTCGAAGCTGTTTTCAAAAGTTATGTTTAACCTGAAATATTGTCTCAAACTGATGTTCTCAGACTGAGAGAATGACGTTTTCTAAGATGCTGCTGGAGCTCTGAATAACAGTTTTCAAACATCAAATAAAGGGTTTATATAGCTATATATATCAATTTGCATCTGTATTAAACAAGAGAAACACTTATTCAAAGCTGTTTTCAAAAGTTATGTTTAACCTGAAATATTGTCTCAAACTGATGTTCTCAGACTGAGAGAATGACGTTTTCCAAGATTCTGCTGGAGCTCTGAATAACAGTTTTCAAACATCAAATAAATGGTTTATATAGCTATATATATCAATTTGCATCTGAAATAAACAGGAGAAACACTTATTCGAAGCTGTTTTCAAAAGTTATGTTAAAATGAAATATTGTCTCAAACTGATGTTCTCAGACTGAGAGAATGACGTTTTCCAAGATTCTGCTGGAGCTCTGAATAACAGTTTTCAAACATCAAATAAAGGGTTTATATAGCTATATATATCAATTTGCATCTGAAATAAACAAGAGAAACACTTATTCGAAGTTGTTTTCAAAAGTTATGTTTAACCTGAAATATTGTCTCAAACTGATGTTCTCAGACTGAGAGAATGACGTTTTCCAAGATTCTGCTGGAGCTCTGAATAACAGTTTTCAAACATCAAATAAAGGGTTTATATAGCTATATATATCAATTTGCATCTTAAATAAACAAGAGAAACACTTATTCGAAGCTGTTTTCAAAAGTTATGTTTAACATGAAATATTGTCTCAAACTGATGTTCTCAGACTGAGAGAATGGCGTTTTTTAAGATGCTGCTGGAGCTCTGAATAACAGTTTTCAAACATCAAATAAAGGGTTTATATAGCTATATATATCAATTTGCATCTGAAATAAACAAGAGAAACACTTATCCAAAGCTGTTTTCAAAAGTTATGTTTAACCTGAAATATTGTCTCAAACTGATGTTCTTTGACTGAGAGAATGACATTTTCTTAGATGCTGCTGGAGCTCTGAATAACAGTTTTCAAACATCAAATAAAGGGTTTATATCTCTATATATATCAATTTGCATCTGAAATAAACAAGAGAAACACTTATTCAAAGCTGTTTTCAAAAGTTATGTTTAACATGAAATATTGTCTCAAACTGATGTTCTCAGACTGAGAGAATGGCGTTTTCTAAGATGCTGCTGGAGCTCTGAATAACAGTTTATATAGCTATATATATCAATTTGCATCTGAAATAAACAAGAGAAACACTTATTCGAAGCAGTTTTCAAAAGTTATGTTTAACATGAAATATTGTCTCAAACTGATGTTCTTAGACTGAGAGAATGACATTTTCTAAGATGCTGCTGGAGCTCTGAATAACAGTTTTCAAACATCAAATAAAGGGTTTATATAGCTATATATATCAATTTGCATCTGAAATAAACAAGAGAAACACTTATTCAAAGCTGTTTTCAAAAGTTATGTTTAACCTGAAATATTGTCTCAAACTGATGTTCTCAGACTGAGAGAATGACGTTTTCTAAGATTCTGCTGGAGCTCTGAATAACAGTTTTCAAACATCAAATAAAGGGTTTGTATAGCTATATATATCAATTTGCATCTGAAATAAACAAGAGAAACACTTATTCGAAGTTGTTTTCAAAAGTTATGTTTAACCTGAAATATTGTCTCAAACTGATGTTCTCAGACTGAGAGAATGACGTTTTCTAAGATTCTGCTGGAGCTCTGAATAACAGTTTTCAAACATCAAATAAAGGGTTTATATAGCTATATATATCAATTTGCATCTGAAATAAACAAGAGAAACACTTATTCGAAGCTGTTTTCAAAAGTTATGTTTAACCTGAAATATTGTCTCAAACTGATGTTCTCAGACTGAGAGAATGACGTTTTCTAAGATGCTGCTGGAGCTCTGAATAACAGTTTTCAAACATCAAATAAAGGGTTTATATAGCTATATATATCAATTTGCATCTGTATTAAACAATCGAAACACTTATTCAAAGCTGTTTTCAAAAGTTATGTTTAACCTGAAATATTGTCTCAAACTGATGTTCTCAGACTGAGAGAATGACGTTTTCCAAGATTCTGCTGGAGCTCTGAATAACAGTTTTCAAACATCAAATAAATGGTTTATATAGCTATATATATCAATTTGCATCTTAAATAAACAAGAGAAACACTTATTCGAAGCTGTTTTCAAAAGTTATGTTTAACATGAAATATTGTCTCAAACTGATGTTCTCAGACTGAGAGAATGGCGTTTTCTAAGATGCTGCTGGAGCTCTGAATAACAGTTTATATAGCTATATATATCAATTTGCATCTGAAATAAACAAGAGAAACACTTATTCGAAGCTGTTTTCAAAAGTTATGTTTAACATGAAATATTGTCTCAAACTGATGTTCTCCGACTGAGAGAATGACATTTTCTAAGATGCTGCTGGAGCTCTGAATAACAGTTTTCAAACATCAAATAAAGGGTTTATATAGCTATATATCAATTTGCATCTGAAATAAACAAGAGAAACACTTATTCAATGCTGTTTTCAAAAGTTATGTTTAACCTGAAATATTGTCTCAAACTGATGTTCTCAGACTGAGAGAATGACGTTTTCCAAGATTCTGCTGGAGCTCTGAATAACAGTTTTCAAACATCAAATAAAGGGTTTATATAGCTATATATATCAATTTGCATCTTAAATAAACAAGAGAAACACTTATTCGAAGCTGTTTTCAAAAGTTATGTTTAACATGAAATATTGTCTCAAACTGATGTTCTCAGACTGAGAGAATGGCGTTTTTTAAGATGCTGCTGGAGCTCTGAATAACAGTTTTCAAACATCAAATAAAGGGTTTATATAGCTATATATATCAATTTGCATCTGAAATAAACAAGAGAAACACTTATCCAAAGCTGTTTTCAAAAGTTATGTTTAACCTGAAATATTGTCTCAAACTGATGTTCTTTGACTGAGAGAATGACATTTTCTAAGATGCTGCTGGAGCTCTGAATAACAGTTTTCAAACATCAAATAAAGGGTTTATATCTCTATATATATCAATTTGCATCTGAAATAAACAAGAGAAACACTTATTCAAAGCTGTTTTCAAAAGTTATGTTTAACATGAAATATTGTCTCAAACTGATGTTCTCAGACTGAGAGAATGGCGTTTTCTAAGATGCTGCTGGAGCTCTGAATAACAGTTTATATAGCTATATATATCAATTTGCATCTGAAATAAACAAGAGAAACACTTATTCGAAGCAGTTTTCAAAAGTTATGTTTAACATGAAATATTGTCTCAAACTGATGTTCTTAGACTGAGAGAATGACATTTTCTAAGATGCTGCTGGAGATCTGAATAACAGTTTTCAAACATCAAATAAAGGGTTTATATAGCTATATATATCAATTTGCATCTGAAATAAACAAGAGAAACACTTATTCAAAGCTGTTTTCAAAAGTTATGTTTAACCTGAAATATTGTCTCAAACTGATGTTCTCGGACTGAGAGAATGACGTTTTCTAAGATTCTGCTGGAGCTCTGAATAACAGTTTTCAAACATCAAATAAAGTGTTTGTATAGCTATATATATCAATTTGCATCTGAAATAAACAAGAGAAACACTTATTCGAAGTTGTTTTCAAAAGTTATGTTTAACCTGAAATATTGTCTCAAACTGATGTTCTCAGACTGAGAGAATGACGTTTTCTAAGATTCTGCTGGAGCTCTGAATAACAGTTTTCAAACATCAAATAAAGGGTTTATATAGCTATATATATCAATTTGCATCTGAAATAAACAAGAGAAACACTTATTCGAAGCTGTTTTCAAAAGTTATGTTTAACCTGAAATATTGTCTCAAACTGATGTTCTCAGACTGAGAGAATGACGTTTTCTAAGATGCTGCTGGAGCTCTGAATAACAGTTTTCAAACATCAAATAAAGGGTTTATATAGCTATATATATCAATTTGCATCTGTATTAAACAATCGAAACACTTATTCAAAGCTGTTTTCAAAAGTTATGTTTAACCTGAAATATTGTCTCAAACTGATGTTCTCAGACTGAGAGAATGACGTTTTCCAAGATTCTGCTGGAGCTCTGAATAACAGTTTTCAAACATCAAATAAATGGTTTATATAGCTATATATATCAATTTGCATCTGAAATAAACAAGAGAAACACTTATTCGAAGCTGTTTTCAAAAGTTATGTTTAACATGAAATATTGTCTCAAACTGATGTTCTCAGACTGAGAGAATGGCGTTTTCTAAGATGCTGCTGGAGCTCTGAATAACAGTTTATATAGCTATATATATCAATTTGCATCTGAAATAAACAAGAGAAACACTTATTCGAAGCTGTTTTCAAAAGTTATGTTTAACATGAAATATTGTCTCAAACTGATGTTCTCCGACTGAGAGAATGACATTTTCTAAGATGCTGCTGGAGCTCTGAATAACAGTTTTCAAACATCAAATAAAGGGTTTATATAGCTATATATCAATTTGCATCTGAAATAAACAAGAGAAACACTTATTCAATGCTGTTTTCAAAAGTTATGTTTAACCTGAAATATTGTCTCAAACTGATGTTCTCAGACTGAGAGAATGACGTTTTCTAAGATTCTGCTGGAGCTCTGAATAACAGTTTTCAAACATCAAATAAAGTGTTTGTATAGCTATATATATCAATTTGCATCTGAAATAAACAAGAGAAACACTTATTCGAAGTTGTTTTCAAAAGTTATGTTTAACCTGAAATATTGTCTCAAACTGATGTTCTCAGACTGAGAGAATGACGTTTTCCAAGATTCTGCTGGAGCTCTGAATAACAGTTTTCAAACATCAAATAAAGGGTTTATATAGCTATATATATCAATTTGCATCTGAAATAAACAAGAGAAACACTTATTCGAAGCTGTTTTCAAAAGTTATGTTTAACCTGAAATATTGTCTCAAACTGATGTTCTCAGACTGAGAGAATGACGTTTTCTAAGATGCTGCTGGAGCTCTGAATAACAGTTTTCAAACATCAAATAAAGGGTTTATATAGCTATATATATCAATTTGCATCTGTATTAAACAAGAGAAACACTTATTCAAAGCTGTTTTCAAAAGTTATGTTTAACCTGAAATATTGTCTCAAACTGATGTTCTCAGACTGAGAGAATGACGTTTTCCAAGATTCTGCTGGAGCTCTGAATAACAGTTTTCAAACATCAAATAAATGGTTTATATAGCTATATATATCAATTTGCATCTTAAATAAACAAGAGAAACACTTATTCGAAGCTGTTTTCAAAAGTTATGTTTAACATGAAATATTGTCTCAAACTGATGTTCTCAGACTGAGAGAATGGCGTTTTCTAAGATGCTGCTGGAGCTCTGAATAACAGTTTATATAGCTATATATATCAATTTGCATCTGAAATAAACAAGAGAAACACTTATTCAATGCTGTTTTCAAAAGTTATGTTTAACCTGAAATATTGTCTCAAACTGATGTTCTCAGACTGAGAGAATGACGTTTTCTAAGATTCTGCTGGAGCTCTGAATAACAGTCTTCAAACATCAAATAAAGTGTTTGTATAGCTATATATATCAATTTGCATCTGAAATAAACAAGAGAAACACTTATTCGAAGTTGTTTTCAAAAGTTATGTTTAACCTGAAATATTGTCTCAAACTGATGTTCTCAGACTGAGAGAATGACGTTTTCTAAGATTCTGCTGGAGCTCGGAATAACAGTTTTCAAACATCAAATAAAGGGTTTATATAGCGATATATATCAATTTGCATCTGAAATAAACAAGAGAAACAGTTATTCGAAGCTGTTTTCAAAAGTTATGTTTAACCTGAAATATTGTCTCAAACTGATGTTCTCAGACTGAGAGAATGACGTTTTCTAAGATGCTGCTGGAGCTCTGAATAACAGTTTTCAAACATCAAATAAAGGGTTTATATAGCTATATATATCAATTTGCATCTGTATTAAACAAGAGAAACACTTATTCAAAGCTGTTTTCAAAAGTTATGTTTAACCTGAAATATTGTCTCAAACTGATGTTCTCAGACTGAGAGAATGACGTTTTCCAAGATTCTGCTGGAGCTCTGAATAACAGTTTTCAAACATCAAATAAATGGTTTATATAGCTATATATATCAATTTGCATCTGCAATAAACAGGAGAAACACTTATTCGAAGCTGTTTTCAAAAGTTATGTTAAAATGAAATATTGTCTCAAACTGATGTTCTCAGACTGAGAGAATGACGTTTTCCAAGATTCTGCTGGAGCTCTGAATAACAGTTTTCAAACATCAAATAAAGGGTTTATATAGCTATATATGTCAATTTGCATCTTAAATAAACAAGAGAAACACTTATTCGAAGCTGTTTTCAAAAGTTATGTTTAACCTGAAATATTGTCTCAAACTGATGTTCTCAGACTGAGAGAATGACGTTTTCCAAGATTCTGCTGGAGCTCTGAATAACAGTTTTCAGACATCAAATAAAGGGTTTATATAGCTATATATATCAATTTGCATCTGAAATAAACAAGAGAAACACTTATTCGAAGCTGTTTTCAAAAGTTATGTTTAACCTGAAATATTGTCTCAAACTGATGTTCTCAGACTGAGAGAATTACGTTTCCTAAGATTCTGCTGGAGCTCTGAATAACAGTTTTCAAACATCAAATAAAGGGTTTATATAGCTATATATATCAATTTGCATCAGAAATAAACAAGAGAAACACTTATTCAAAGCTGTTTTCAAAAGTTATGTTTAACCTGAAATATTGTCTCAAACTGATGTTCTCAGACTGAGAGAATGACGTTTTCTAAGATGCTGCTGGAGCTCTGAATAACAGTTTTCAAACATCAAATAAAGGGTTTATATAGCTATATATATCAATTTGCATCTGTATTAAACAAGAGAAACACTTATTCAAAGCTGTTTTCAAAAGTTATGTTTAACCTGAAATATTGTCTCAAACTGATGTTCTCAGACTGAGAGAATGACGTTTTCCAAGATTCTGCTGGAGCTCTGAATAACAGTTTTCAAACATCAAATAAATGGTTTATATAGCTATATATATCAATTTGCATCTGAAATAAACAGGAGAAACACTTATTCGAAGCTGTTTTCAAAAGTTATGTTAAAATGAAATATTGTCTCAAACTGATGTTCTCAGACTGAGAGAATGACGTTTTCCAAGATTCTGCTGGAGCTCTGAATAACAGTTTTCAAACATCAAATAAAGGGTTTATATAGCTATATATGTCAATTTGCATCTTAAATAAACAAGAGAAACACTTATTCGAAGCTGTTTTCAAAAGTTATGTTTAACCTGAAATATTGTCTCAAACTGATGTTCTCAGACTGAGAGAATGACGTTTTCCAAGATTCTGCTGGAGCTCTGAATAACAGTTTTCAGACATCAAATAAAGGGTTTATATAGCTATATATATCAATTTGCATCTGAAATAAACAAGAGAAACACTTATTCGAAGCTGTTTTCAAAAGTTATGTTTAACCTGAAATATTGTCTCAAACTGATGTTCTCAGACTGAGAGAATTACGTTTCCTAAGATTCTGCTGGAGCTCTGAATAACAGTTTTCAAACATCAAATAAAGGGTTTATATAGCTATATATATCAATTTGCATCAGAAATAAACAAGAGAAACACTTATTCAAAGCTGTTTTCAAAAGTTATGTTTAACATGAAATATTGTCTCAAACTGATGTTCTCAGACTGAGAGAATGGCGTTTTCTAAGATGCTGCTGGAGCTCTGAATAACAGTTTATATAGCTATATATATCAATTTGCATCTGAAATAAACAAGAGAAACACTTATTCGAAGCTGTTTTCAAAAGTTATGTTTAACATGAAATATTGTCTCAAACTGATGTTCTCCGACTGAGAGAATGACATTTTCTAAGATGCTGCTGGAGCTCTGAATAACAGTTTTCAAACATCAAATAAAGGGTTTATATAGCTATATATATCAATTTGCATCTGAAATAAACAAGAGAAACACTTATTCAAAGCTGTTTTCAAAAGTTATGTTTAACCTGAAATATTGTCTCAAACTGATGTTCTCAGACTGAGAGAATGACGTTTTCTAAGATTCTGCTGGAGCTCTGAATAACAGTTTTCAAACATCAAATAAAGTGTTTGTATAGCTATATATATCAATTTGCATCTGAAATAAACAAGAGAAACACTTATTCGAAGCAGTTTTCAAAAGTTATGTTTAACATGAAATATTGTCTCAAACTGATGTTCTCAGACTGAGAGAATGACGTTTTCTAAGATGCTGCTGGAGCTCTGAATAACAGTTTTCAAACATCAAATAAAGGGTTTATATAGCTATATATATCAATTTGCATCTGTATTAAACAAGAGAAACACTTATTCAAAGCTGTTTTCAAAAGTTATGTTTAACCTGAAATATTGTCTCAAACTGATGTTCTCAGACTGAGAGAATGACGTTTTCCAAGATTCTGCTGGAGCTCTGAATAACAGTTTTCAAACATCAAATAAATGGTTTATATAGCTATATATATCAATTTGCATCTTAAATAAACAAGAGAAACACTTATTCGAAGCTGTTTTCAAAAGTTATGTTTAACATGAAATATTGTCTCAAACTGATGTTCTCAGACTGAGAGAATGGCGTTTTCTAAGATGCTGCTGGAGCTCTGAATAACAGTTTATATAGCTATATATATCAATTTGCATCTGAAATAAACAAGAGAAACACTTATTCGAAGCTGTTTTCAAAAGTTATGTTTAACATGAAATATTGTCTCAAACTGATGTTCTCCGACTGAGAGAATGACATTTTCTAAGATGCTGCTGGAGCTCTGAATAACAGTTTTCAAACATCAAATAAAGGGTTTATATAGCTGTTTATCAATTTGCATCTGAAATAAACAAGAGAAACACTTATTCAATGCTGTTTTCAAAAGTTATGTTTAACCTGAAATATTGTCTCAAACTGATGTTCTCAGACTGAGAGAATGACGTTTTCTAAGATTCTGCTGGAGCTCTGAATAACAGTCTTCAAACATCAAATAAAGTGTTTGTATAGCTATATATATCAATTTGCATCTGAAATAAACAAGAGAAACACTTATTCAAAGTTGTTTTCAAAAGTTATGTTTAACCTGAAATATTGTCTCAAACTGATGTTCTCAGACTGAGAGAATGACGTTTTCTAAGATTCTGCTGGAGCTCTGAATAACAGTTTTCAAACATCAAATAAAGGGTTTATATAGCGATATATATCAATTTGCATCTGAAATAAACAAGAGAAACAGTTATTCGAAGCTGTTTTCAAAAGTTATGTTTAACCTGAAATATTGTCTCAAACTGATGTTCTCAGACTGAGAGAATGACGTTTTCTAAGATGCTGCTGGAGCTCTGAATAACAGTTTTCAAACATCAAATAAAGGGTTTATATAGCTATATATATCAATTTGCATCTGTATTAAACAAGCGAAACACTTATTCAAAGCTGTTTTCAAAAGTTATGTTTAACCTGAAATATTGTCTCAAACTGATGTTCTCAGACTGAGAGAATGACGTTTTCCAAGATTCTGCTGGAGCTCTGAATAACAGTTTTCAAACATCAAATAAATGGTTTATATAGCTATATATATCAATTTGCATCTGAAATAAACAGGAGAAACACTTATTCGAAGCTGTTTTCAAAAGTTATGTTAAAATGAAATATTGTCTCAAACTGATGTTCTCAGACTGAGAGAATGACGTTTTCCAAGATTCTGCTGGAGCTCTGAATAACAGTTTTCAAACATCAAATAAAGGGTTTATATAGCTATATATGTCAATTTGCATCTTAAATAAACAAGAGAAACACTTATTCAAAGCTGTTTTCAAAAGTTATGTTTAACATGAAATATTGTCTCAAACTGATGTTCTCAGACTGAGAGAATGGCGTTTTCTAAGATGCTGCTGGAGCTCTGAATAACAGTTTATATAGCTATATATATCAATTTGCATCTGAAATAAACAAGAGAAACACTTATTCGAAGCTGTTTTCAAAAGTTATGTTTAACATGAAATATTGTCTCAAACTGATGTTCTCCGACTGAGAGAATGACATTTTCTAAAATGCTGCTGGAGCTCTGAATAACAGTTTTCAAACATCAAATAAAGGGTTTATATAGCTATATATATCAATTTGCATCTGAAATAAACAAGAGAAACACTTATTCAAAGCTGTTTTCAAAAGTTATGTTTAACCTGAAATATTGTCTCAAACTGATGTTCTCAGACTGAGAGAATGACGTTTTCTAAGATTCTGCTGGAGCTCTGAATAACAGTTTTCAAACATCAAATAAAGTGTTTGTATAGCTATATATATCAATTTGCATCTGAAATAAACAAGAGAAACACTTATTCGAAGTTGTTTTCAAAAGTTATGTTTAACCTGAAATATTGTCTCAAACTGATGTTCTCAGACTGAGAGAATGACCTTTTCCAAGATTCTGCTGGAGCTCTGAATAACAGTTTTCAAACATCAAATAAAGGGTTTATATAGCTATATATATCAATTTGCATCTGTATTAAACAAGAGAAACACTTATTCAAAGCTGTTTTCAAAAGTTATGTTTAACCTGAAATATTGTCTCAAACTGATGTTCTCAGACTGAGAGAATGACGTTTTCCAAGATGCTGCTGGAGCTCTGAATAACAGTTTATATAGCTATATATATCAATTTGCATCTGAAATAAACAAGAGAAACACTTATTCAATGCTGTTTTCAAAAGTTATGTTGAACCTGAAATATTGTCTCAAACTGATGTTCTCAGACTGAGAGAATGACGTTTTCTAAGATTCTGCTGGAGCTCTGAATAACAGTCTTCAAACATCAAATAAAGTGTTTGTATAGCTATATATATCAATTTGCATCTGAAATAAACAAGAGAAACACTTATTCGAAGTTGTTTTCAAAAGTTATGTTTAACCTTAAATATTGTCTCAAACTGATGTTCTCAGACTGAGAGAATGACGTTTTCTAAGATTCTGCTGGAGCTCGGAATAACAGTTTTCAAACATCAAATAAAGGGTTTATATAGCGATATATATCAATTTGCATCTGAAATAAACAAGAGAAACAGTTATTCGAAGCTGTTTTCAAAAGTTATGTTTAACCTGAAATATTGTCTCAAACTGATGTTCTCAGACTGAGAGAATGACGTTTTCTAAGATGCTGCTGGAGCTCTGAATAACAGTTTTCAAACATCAAATAAAGGGTTTATATAGCTATATATATAAATTTGCATCTGTATTAAACAAGAGAAACACTTATTCAAAGCTGTTTTCAAAAGTTATTTTTAACCTGAAATATTGTCTCAAACTGATGTTCTCAGACTGAGAGAATGACGTTTTCCAAGATTCTGCTGGAGCTCTGAATAACAGTTTTCAAACATCAAATAAATGGTTTATATAGCTATATATATCAATTTGCATCTGAAATAAACAGGAGAAACACTTATTCGAAGCTGTTTTCAAAAGTTATGTTAAAATGAAATATTGTCTCAAACTGATGTTCTCAGACTGAGAGAATGACGTTTTCCAAGATTCTGCTGGAGCTCTGAATAACAGTTTTCAAACATCAAATAAAGGGTTTATATAGCTATATATGTCAATTTGCATCTTAAATAAACAAGAGAAACACTTATTCGAAGCTGTTTTCAAAAGTTATGTTTAACCTGAAATATTGTCTCAAACTGATGTTCTCAGACTGAGAGAATGACGTTTTCCAAGATTCTGCTGGAGCTCTGAATAACAGTTTTCAAACATCAAATAAATGGTTTATATAGCTATATATATCAATTTGCATCTTAAATAAACAAGAGAAACACTTATTCGAAGCTGTTTTCAAAAGTTATGTTTAACATGAAATATTGTCTCAAACTGATGTTCTCAGACTGAGAGAATGGCGTTTTCTAAGATGCTGCTGGAGCTCTGAATAACAGTTTATATAGCTATATATATCAATTTGCATCTGAAATAAACAAGAGAAACACTTATTCGAAGCTGTTTTCAAAAGTTATGTTTAACATGAAATATTGTCTCAAACTGATGTTCTCCGACTGAGAGAATGACATTTTCTAAGATGCTGCTGGAGCTCTGAATAACAGTTTTCAAACATCAAATAAAGGGTTTATATAGCTGTTTATCAATTTGCATCTGAAATAAACAAGAGAAACACTTATTCAATGCTGTTTTCAAAAGTTATGTTTAACCTGAAATATTGTCTCAAACTGATGTTCTCAGACTGAGAGAATGACGTTTTCTAAGATTCTGCTGGAGCTCTGAATAACAGTCTTCAAACATCAAATAAAGTGTTTGTATAGCTATATATATCAATTTGCATCTGAAATAAACAAGAGAAACACTTATTCAAAGTTGTTTTCAAAAGTTATGTTTAACCTGAAATATTGTCTCAAACTGATGTTCTCAGACTGAGAGAATGACGTTTTCTAAGATTCTGCTGGAGCTCTGAATAACAGTTTTCAAACATCAAATAAAGGGTTTATATAGCGATATATATCAATTTGCATCTGAAATAAACAAGAGAAACAGTTATTCGAAGCTGTTTTCAAAAGTTATGTTTAACCTGAAATATTGTCTCAAACTGATGTTCTCAGACTGAGAGAATGACGTTTTCTAAGATGCTGCTGGAGCTCTGAATAACAGTTTTCAAACATCAAATAAAGGGTTTATATAGCTATATATATCAATTTGCATCTGTATTAAACAAGCGAAACACTTATTCAAAGCTGTTTTCAAAAGTTATGTTTAACCTGAAATATTGTCTCAAACTGATGTTCTCAGACTGAGAGAATGACGTTTTCCAAGATTCTGCTGGAGCTCTGAATAACAGTTTTCAAACATCAAATAAATGGTTTATATAGCTATATATATCAATTTGCATCTGAAATAAACAGGAGAAACACTTATTCGAAGCTGTTTTCAAAAGTTATGTTAAAATGAAATATTGTCTCAAACTGATGTTCTCAGACTGAGAGAATGACGTTTTCCAAGATTCTGCTGGAGCTCTGAATAACAGTTTTCAAACATCAAATAAAGGGTTTATATAGCTATATATGTCAATTTGCATCTTAAATAAACAAGAGAAACACTTATTCAAAGCTGTTTTCAAAAGTTATGTTTAACATGAAATATTGTCTCAAACTGATGTTCTCAGACTGAGAGAATGGCGTTTTCTAAGATGCTGCTGGAGCTCTGAATAACAGTTTATATAGCTATATATATCAATTTGCATCTGAAATAAACAAGAGAAACACTTATTCGAAGCTGTTTTCAAAAGTTATGTTTAACATGAAATATTGTCTCAAACTGATGTTCTCCGACTGAGAGAATGACATTTTCTAAAATGCTGCTGGAGCTCTGAATAACAGTTTTCAAACATCAAATAAAGGGTTTATATAGCTATATATATCAATTTGCATCTGAAATAAACAAGAGAAACACTTATTCAAAGCTGTTTTCAAAAGTTATGTTTAACCTGAAATATTGTCTCAAACTGATGTTCTCAGACTGAGAGAATGACGTTTTCTAAGATTCTGCTGGAGCTCTGAATAACAGTTTTCAAACATCAAATAAAGTGTTTGTATAGCTATATATATCAATTTGCATCTGAAATAAACAAGAGAAACACTTATTCGAAGTTGTTTTCAAAAGTTATGTTTAACCTGAAATATTGTCTCAAACTGATGTTCTCAGACTGAGAGAATGACCTTTTCCAAGATTCTGCTGGAGCTCTGAATAACAGTTTTCAAACATCAAATAAAGGGTTTATATAGCTATATATATCAATTTGCATCTGTATTAAACAAGAGAAACACTTATTCAAAGCTGTTTTCAAAAGTTATGTTTAACCTGAAATATTGTCTCAAACTGATGTTCTCAGACTGAGAGAATGACGTTTTCCAAGATGCTGCTGGAGCTCTGAATAACAGTTTATATAGCTATATATATCAATTTGCATCTGAAATAAACAAGAGAAACACTTATTCAATGCTGTTTTCAAAAGTTATGTTGAACCTGAAATATTGTCTCAAACTGATGTTCTCAGACTGAGAGAATGACGTTTTCTAAGATTCTGCTGGAGCTCTGAATAACAGTCTTCAAACATCAAATAAAGTGTTTGTATAGCTATATATATCAATTTGCATCTGAAATAAACAAGAGAAACACTTATTCGAAGTTGTTTTCAAAAGTTATGTTTAACCTTAAATATTGTCTCAAACTGATGTTCTCAGACTGAGAGAATGACGTTTTCTAAGATTCTGCTGGAGCTCGGAATAACAGTTTTCAAACATCAAATAAAGGGTTTATATAGCGATATATATCAATTTGCATCTGAAATAAACAAGAGAAACAGTTATTCGAAGCTGTTTTCAAAAGTTATGTTTAACCTGAAATATTGTCTCAAACTGATGTTCTCAGACTGAGAGAATGACGTTTTCTAAGATGCTGCTGGAGCTCTGAATAACAGTTTTCAAACATCAAATAAAGGGTTTATATAGCTATATATATAAATTTGCATCTGTATTAAACAAGAGAAACACTTATTCAAAGCTGTTTTCAAAAGTTATTTTTAACCTGAAATATTGTCTCAAACTGATGTTCTCAGACTGAGAGAATGACGTTTTCCAAGATTCTGCTGGAGCTCTGAATAACAGTTTTCAAACATCAAATAAATGGTTTATATAGCTATATATATCAATTTGCATCTGAAATAAACAGGAGAAACACTTATTCGAAGCTGTTTTCAAAAGTTATGTTAAAATGAAATATTGTCTCAAACTGATGTTCTCAGACTGAGAGAATGACGTTTTCCAAGATTCTGCTGGAGCTCTGAATAACAGTTTTCAAACATCAAATAAAGGGTTTATATAGCTATATATGTCAATTTGCATCTTAAATAAACAAGAGAAACACTTATTCGAAGCTGTTTTCAAAAGTTATGTTTAACCTGAAATATTGTCTCAAACTGATGTTCTCAGACTGAGAGAATGACGTTTTCCAAGATTCTGCTGGAGCTCTGAATAACAGTTTTCAGACATCAAATAAAGGGTTTATATAGCTATATATATCAATTTGCATCTGAAATAAACAAGAGAAACACTTATTCGAAGCTGTTTTCAAAAGTTATGTTTAACCTGAAATATTGTCTCAAACTGATGTTCTCAGACTGAGAGAATGACGTTTTCTAAGATGCTGCTGGAGCTCTGAATAACAGTTTTCAAACATCAAATAAAGGGTTTATATAGCTATATATATCAATTTGCATCTGTATTAAACAAGAGAAACACTTATTCAAAGCTGTTTTCAAAAGTTATGTTTAACCTGAAATATTGTCTCAAACTGATGTTCTCAGACTGAGAGAATGACGTTTTCCAAGATTCTGCTGGAGCTCTGAATAACAGTTTTCAAACATCAAATAAAGGGTTTATATAGCTATATATATCAATTAGCATCTGAAATAAACAAGAGAAACACTTATTCGAAGTTGTTTTCAAAAGTTATGTTTAACCTGAAATATTGTCTCAAACTGATGTTCTCAGACTGAGAGAATGACCTTTTCCAAGATTCTGCTGGAGCTCTGAATAACAGTTTTCAAACATCAAATAAAGGGTTTATATAGCTATATATATCAATTTGCATCTGAAATAAACAAGAGAAACACTTATTCGAAGCTGTTTACAAAAGTTATGTTTAACCTGAAATATTGTCTCAAACTGATGTTCTTAGACTGAGAGAATGACATTTTCTAAGATGCTGCTGGAGCTCTGAATAACAGTTTTCAAACATCAAATAAAGGGTTTATATAGCTATATATATCAATTTGCATCTGAAATAAACAAGAGAAACACTTATTCAAAGCTGTTTTCAAAAGTTACGTTTAAAATGAAATATTGTCTCAAACTGATGTTCTCAGACTGAGAGAATGACGTTTTTTAAGATGCTGCTGGAGCTCTGAATAACAGTTTTCAAACATCAAATAAAGGGTTTATATAGCTATATATATCAATTTGCATCTGAAATAAACAAGAGAAACACTTATCCAAAGCTGTTTTCAAAAGTTATGTTTAACCTGAAATATTGTCTCAAACTGATGTTCTTTGACTGAGAGAATGACATTTTCTAAGATGCTGCTGGAGCTCTGAATAACAGTTTTCAAACATCAAATAAAGGGTTTATATCTCTATATATATCAATTTGCATCTGAAATAAACAAGAGAAACACTTATTCAAAGCTGTTTTCAAAAGTTATGTTTAACATGAAATATTGTCTCAAACTGATGTTCTCAGACTGAGAGAATGGCGTTTTCTAAGATGCTGCTGGAGCTCTGAATAACAGTTTATATAGCTATATATATCAATTTGCATCTGAAATAAACAAGAGAAACACTTATTCGAAGCAGTTTTCAAAAGTTATGTTTAACATGAAATATTGTCTCAAACTGATGTTCTTAGACTGAGAGAATGACATTTTCTAAGATGCTGCTGGAGCTCTGAATAACAGTTTTCAAACATCAAATAAAGGGTTTATATAGCTATATATATCAATTTGCATCTGAAATAAACAAGAGAAACACTTATTCAAAGCTGTTTTCAAAAGTTATGTTTAACCTGAAATATTGTCTCAAACTGATGTTCTCAGACTGAGAGAATGACGTTTTCTAAGATTCTGCTGGAGCTCTGAATAACAGTTTTCAAACATCAAATAAAGTGTTTGTATAGCTATATATATCAATTTGCATCTGAAATAAACAAGAGAAACACTTATTCGAAGTTGTTTTCAAAAGTTATGTTTAACCTGAAATATTGTCTCAAACTGATGTTCTCAGACTGAGAGAATGACGTTTTCCAAGATTCTGCTGGAGCTCTGAATAACAGTTTTCAAACATCAAATAAAGGGTTTATATAGCTATATATATCAATTTGCATCTGAAATAAACAAGAGAAACACTTATTCGAAGCTGTTTTCAAAAGTTATGTTTAACCTGAAATATTGTCTCAAACTGATGTTCTCAGACTGAGAGAATGACGTTTTCTAAGATGCTGCTGGAGCTCTGAATAACAGTTTTCAAACATCAAATAAAGGGTTTATATAGCTATATATATCAATTTGCATCTGTATTAAACAAGAGAAACACTTATTCAAAGCTGTTTTCAAAAGTTATGTTTAACCTGAAATATTGTCTCAAACTGATGTTCTCAGACTGAGAGAATGACGTTTTCCAAGATTCTGCTGGAGCTCTGAATAACAGTTTTCAAACATCAAATAAATGGTTTATATAGCTATATATATCAATTTGCATCTTAAATAAACAAGAGAAACACTTATTCGAAGCTGTTTTCAAAAGTTATGTTTAACATGAAATATTGTCTCAAACTGATGTTCTCAGACTGAGAGAATGGCGTTTTCTAAGATGCTGCTGGAGCTCTGAATAACAGTTTATATAGCTATATATATCAATTTGCATCTGAAATAAACAAGAGAAACACTTATTCGAAGCTGTTTTCAAAAGTTATGTTTAACATGAAATATTGTCTCAAACTGATGTTCTCCGACTGAGAGAATGACATTTTCTAAGATGCTGCTGGAGCTCTGAATAACAGTTTTCAAACATCAAATAAAGGGTTTATATAGCTATATATCAATTTGCATCTGAAATAAACAAGAGAAACACTTATTCAATGCTGTTTTCAAAAGTTATGTTTAACCTGAAATATTGTCTCAAACTGATGTTCTCAGACTGAGAGAATGACGTTTTCTAAGATTCTGCTGGAGCTCTGAATAACAGTTTTCAAACATCAAATAAAGTGTTTTTATAGCTATATATATCAATTTGCATCTGAAATAAACAAGAGAAACACTTATTCGAAGTTGTTTTCAAAAGTTATGTTTAACCTGAAATATTGTCTCAAACTGATGTTCTCAGACTGAGAGAATGACGTTTTCCAAGATTCTGCTGGAGCTCTGAATAACAGTTTTCAAACATCAAATAAAGGGTTTATATAGCTATATATATCAATTTGCATCTGAAATAAACAAGAGAAACACTTATTCGAAGCTGTTTTCAAAAGTTATGTTTAACCTGAAATATTGTCTCAAACTGATGTTCTCAGACTGAGAGAATGACGTTTTCTAAGATGCTGCTGGAGCTCTGAATAACAGTTTTCAAACATCAAATAAAGGGTTTATATAGCTATATATATCAATTTGCATCTGTATTAAACAAGAGAAACACTTATTCAAAGCTGTTTTCAAAAGTTATGTTTAACCTGAAATATTGTCTCAAACTGATGTTCTCAGACTGAGAGAATGACGTTTTCCAAGATTCTGCTGGAGCTCTGAATAACAGTTTTCAAACATCAAATAAATGGTTTATATAGCTATATATATCAATTTGCATCTTAAATAAACAAGAGAAACACTTATTCGAAGCTGTTTTCAAAAGTTATGTTTAACATGAAATATTGTCTCAAACTGATGTTCTCAGACTGAGAGAATGGCGTTTTCTAAGATGCTGCTGGAGCTCTGAATAACAGTTTATATAGCTATATATATCAATTTGCATCTGAAATAAACAAGAGAAACACTTATTCGAAGTTGTTTTCAAAAGTTATGTTTAACCTGAAATATTGTCTCAAACTGATGTTCTCAGACTGAGAGAATGACGTTTTCTAAGATTCTGCTGGAGCTCGGAATAACAGTTTTCAAACATCAAATAAAGGGTTTATATAGCGATATATATCAATTTGCATCTGAAATAAACAAGAGAAACACTTATTCAAAGCTGTTTTCAAAAGTTATGTTTAACATGAAATATTGTCTCAAACTGATGTTCTCCGACTGAGAGAATGACATTTTCTAAGATGCTGCTGGAGCTCTGAATAACAGTTTTCAAACATCAAATAAAGGGTTTATATAGCTATATATATCAATTTGCATCTGAAATAAACAAGAGAAACACTTATTCAAAGCTGTTTTCAAAAGTTATGTTTAACCTGAAATATTGTCTCAAACTGATGTTCTCAGACTGAGAGAATGACGTTTTCTAAGATTCTGCTGGAGCTCTGAATAACAGTTTTCAAACATCAAATAAAGTGTTTGTATAGCTATATATATCAATTTGCATCTGAAATAAACAAGAGAAACACTTATTCGAAGCATTTTTCAAAAGTTATGTTTAACATGAAATATTGTCTCAAACTGATGTTCTTAGACTGAGAGAATGACATTTTCTAAGATGCTGCTGGAGCTCTGAATAACAGTTTTCAAACATCAAATAAAGGGTTTATATAGCTATATATATCAATTTGCATCTGAAATAAACAAGAGAAACACTTATTCAAAGCTGTTTTCAAAAGTTATGTTTAACCTGAAATATTGTCTCAAACTGATGTTCTCAGACTGAGAGAATGACGTTTTCTAAGATTCTGCTGGAGCTCTGAATAACAGTTTTCAAACATCAAATAAAGTGTTTGTATAGCTATATATATCAATTTGCATCTAAAATAAACAAGAGAAACACTTATTCGAAGTTGTTTTCAAAAGTTATGTTTAACCTGAAATATTGTCTCAAACTGATGTTCTCAGACTGAGAGAATGACGTTTTCCAAGATTCTGCTGGAGCTCTGAATAACAGTTTTCAAACATCAAATAAAGGGTTTATATAGCTATATATATCAATTTGCATCTGAAATAAACAAGAGAAACACTTATTCGAAGCTGTTTTCAAAAGTTATGTTTAACCTGAAATATTGTCTCAAACTGATGTTCTCAGACTGAGAGAATGACGTTTTCTAAGATGCTGCTGGAGCTCTGAATAACAGTTTTCAAACATCAAATAAAGGGTTTATATAGCTATATATATCAATTTGCATCTGTATTAAACAAGAGAAACACTTATTCAAAGCTGTTTTCAAAAGTTATGTTTAACCTGAAATATTGTCTCAAACTGATGTTCTCAGACTGAGAGAATGACGTTTTCCAAGATTCTGCTGGAGCTCTGAATAACAGTTTTCAAACATCAAATAAAGGGTTTATATAGCTATATATATCAATTAGCATCTGAAATAAACAAGAGAAACACTTATTCGAAGCAGTTTTCAAAAGTTATGTTTAACATGAAATATTGTCTCAAACTGATGTTCTTAGACTGAGAGAATGACATTTTCTAAGATGCTGCTGGAGCTCTGAATAACAGTTTTCAAACATCAAATAAAGTGTTTGTATAGCTATATATATCAATTTGCATCTGAAATAAACAAGAGAAACACTTATTCGAAGTTGTTTTCAAAAGTTATGTTTAACCTGAAATATTGTCTCAAACTGATGTTCTCAGACTGAGAGAATGACGTTTTCTAAGATTCTGCTGGAGCTCTGAATAACAGTTTTCAAACATCAAATAAAGTGTTTGTATAGCTATATATATCAATTTGCATCTGAAATAAACAAGAGAAACACTTATTCAAAGCTGTTTTCAAAAGTTATGTTTAACCTGAAATATTGTCTCAAACTGATGTTCTCAGACTGAGAGAATGACGTTTTCTAAGATTCTGCTGGAGCTCTGAATAACAGTTTTCAAACATCAAATAAAGTGTTTGTATAGCTATATATATCAATTTGCATCTGAAATAAACAAGAGAAACACTTATTCGAAGCATTTTTCAAAAGTTATGTTTAACATGAAATATTGTCTCAAACTGATGTTCTTAGACTGAGAGAATGACATTTTCTAAGATGCTGCTGGAGCTCTGAATAACAGTTTTCAAACATCAAATAAAGGGTTTATATAGCTATATATATCAATTTGCATCTGAAATAAACAAGAGAAACACTTATTCAAAGCTGTTTTCAAAAGTTATGTTTAACCTGAAATATTGTCTCAAACTGATGTTCTCAGACTGAGAGAATGACGTTTTCTAAGATTCTGCTGGAGCTCTGAATAACAGTTTTCAAACATCAAATAAAGTGTTTGTATAGCTATATATATCAATTTGCATCTGAAATAAACAAGAGAAACACTTATTCGAAGTTGTTTTCAAAAGTTATGTTTAACCTGAAATATTGTCTCAAACTGATGTTCTCAGACTGAGAGAATGACGTTTTCCAAGATTCTGCTGGAGCTCTGAATAACAGTTTTCAAACATCAAATAAAGGGTTTATATAGCTATATATATCAATTTGCATCTGAAATAAACAAGAGAAACACTTATTCAAAGCTGTTTTCAAAAGTTATGTTTAACCTGAAATATTGTCTCAAACTGATGTTCTCAGACTGAGAGAATGACGTTTTCTAAGATTCTGCTGGAGCTCTGAATAACAGTTTTCAAACATCAAATAAAGTGTTTGTATAGCTATATATATCAATTTGCATCTGAAATAAACAAGAGAAACACTTATTCGAAGTTGTTTTCAAAAGTTATGTTTAACCTGAAATATTGTCTCAAACTGATGTTCTCAGACTGAGAGAATGACGTTTTCCAAGATTCTGCTGGAGCTCTGAATAACAGTTTTCAAACATCAAATAAAGGGTTTATATAGCTATATATATCAATTTGCATCTGAAATAAACAAGAGAAACACTTATTCGAAGCTGTTTTCAAAAGTTATGTTTAACCTGAAATATTGTCTCAAACTGATGTTCTCAGACTGAGAGAATGACGTTTTCTAAGATGCTGCTGGAGCTCTGAATAACAGTTTTCAAACATCAAATAAAGGGTTTATATAGCTATATATATCAATTTGCATCTGTATTAAACAAGAGAAACACTTATTCAAAGCTGTTTTCAAAAGTTATGTTTAACCTGAAATATTGTCTCAAACTGATGTTCTCAGACTGAGAGAATGACGTTTTCCAAGATTCTGCTGGAGCTCTGAATAACAGTTTTCAAACATCAAATAAAGGGTTTATATAGCTATATATATCAATTAGCATCTGAAATAAACAAGAGAAACACTTATTCGAAGCAGTTTTCAAAAGTTATGTTTAACATGAAATATTGTCTCAAACTGATGTTCTTAGACTGAGAGAATGACATTTTCTAAGATGCTGCTGGAGCTCTGAATAACAGTTTTCAAACATCAAATAAAGTGTTTGTATAGCTATATATATCAATTTGCATCTGAAATAAACAAGAGAAACACTTATTCGAAGTTGTTTTCAAAAGTTATGTTTAACCTGAAATATTGTCTCAAACTGATGTTCTCAGACTGAGAGAATGACGTTTTCTAAGATTCTGCTGGAGCTCTGAATAACAGTTTTCAAACATCAAATAAAGTGTTTGTATAGCTATATATATCAATTTGCATCTGAAATAAACAAGAGAAACACTTATTCAAAGCTGTTTTCAAAAGTTATGTTTAACCTGAAATATTGTCTCAAACTGATGTTCTCAGACTGAGAGAATGACGTTTTCTAAGATTCTGCTGGAGCTCTGAATAACAGTTTTCAAACATCAAATAAAGTGTTTGTATAGCTATATATATCAATTTGCATCTGAAATAAACAAGAGAAACACTTATTCGAAGCATTTTTCAAAAGTTATGTTTAACATGAAATATTGTCTCAAACTGATGTTCTTAGACTGAGAGAATGACATTTTCTAAGATGCTGCTGGAGCTCTGAATAACAGTTTTCAAACATCAAATAAAGGGTTTATATAGCTATATATATCAATTTGCATCTGAAATAAACAAGAGAAACACTTATTCAAAGCTGTTTTCAAAAGTTATGTTTAACCTGAAATATTGTCTCAAACTGATGTTCTCAGACTGAGAGAATGACGTTTTCTAAGATTCTGCTGGAGCTCTGAATAACAGTTTTCAAACATCAAATAAAGTGTTTGTATAGCTATATATATCAATTTGCATCTGAAATAAACAAGAGAAACACTTATTCGAAGTTGTTTTCAAAAGTTATGTTTAACCTGAAATATTGTCTCAAACTGATGTTCTCAGACTGAGAGAATGACGTTTTCCAAGATTCTGCTGGAGCTCTGAATAACAGTTTTCAAACATCAAATAAAGGGTTTATATAGCTATATATATCAATTTGCATCTGAAATAAACAAGAGAAACACTTATTCGAAGCTGTTTTCAAAAGTTATGTTTAACCTGAAATATTGTCTCAAACTGATGTTCTCAGACTGAGAGAATGACGTTTTCTAAGATGCTGCTGGAGCTCTGAATAACAGTTTTCAAACATCAAATAAAGGGTTTATATAGCTATATATATCAATTTGCATCTGTATTAAACAAGAGAAACACTTATTCAAAGCTGTTTTCAAAAGTTATGTTTAACCTGAAATATTGTCTCAAACTGATGTTCTCAGACTGAGAGAATGACGTTTTCCAAGATTCTGCTGGAGCTCTGAATAACAGTTTTCAAACATCAAATAAAGGGTTTATATAGCTATATATATCAATTAGCATCTGAAATAAACAAGAGAAACACTTATTCGAAGCAGTTTTCAAAAGTTATGTTTAACATGAAATATTGTCTCAAACTGATGTTCTTAGACTGAGAGAATGACATTTTCTAAGATGCTGCTGGAGCTCTGAATAACAGTTTTCAAACATCAAATAAAGTGTTTGTATAGCTATATATATCAATTTGCATCTGAAATAAACAAGAGAAACACTTATTCGAAGTTGTTTTCAAAAGTTATGTTTAACCTGAAATATTGTCTCAAACTGATGTTCTCAGACTGAGAGAATGACGTTTTCTAAGATTCTGCTGGAGCTCTGAATAACAGTTTTCAAACATCAAATAAAGTGTTTGTATAGCTATATATATCAATTTGCATCTGAAATAAACAAGAGAAACACTTATTCGAAGTTGTTTTCAAAAGTTATGTTTAAAATGAAATATTGTCTCAAACTGATGTTCTCAGACTGAGAGAATGACGTTTTCTAAGATGCTGCTGGAGCTCTGAATAACAGTTTTCAAACATCAAATAAAGGGTTTATATAGCTATATATATCAATTTGCATCTGTATTAAACAAGAGAAACACTTATTCAAAGCTGTTTTCAAAAGTTATGTTTAACCTGAAATATTGTCTCAAACTGATGTTCTCAGACTGAGAGAATGATGTTTTCTAAGATTCAGCTGGAGCTCTGAATAACAGTTTTCAAACATCAAATAAAGGGTTTATATAGCTATATATATCAATTTGCATCTGAAATAAACAAGAGAAACACTTATTCGAAGCTGTTTTCAAAAGTTATGTTTAACCTGAAATATTGTCTCAAACTGATGTTCTCAGACTGAGAGAATGACGTTTTCTAAGATGCTGCTGGAGCTCTGAATAACAGTTTTCAAACATCAAATAAAGGGTTTATATAGCTATATATATCAATTTGCATCTGTATTAAACAATAGAAACACTTATTCAAAGCTGTTTTCAAAAGTTATGTTTAACCTGAAATATTGTCTCAAACTGATGTTCTCAGACTGAGAGAATGACGTTTTCCAAGATTCTGCTGGAGCTCTGAATAACAGTTTTCAAACATCAAATAAATGGTTTATATAGCTATATATATCAATTTGCATCTTAAATAAACAAGAGAAACACTTATTCGAAGCTGTTTTCAAAAGTTATGTTTAACATGAAATATTGTCTCAAACTGATGTTCTCAGACTGAGAGAATGGCGTTTTCTAAGATGCTGCTGGAGCTCTGAATAACAGTTTATATAGCTATATATATCAATTTGCATCTGAAATAAACAAGAGAAACACTTATTCGAAGCTGTTTTCAAAAGTTATGTTTAACATGAAATGTCTCAAACTGATGTTCTCCGACTGAGAGAATGACATTTTCTAAGATGCTGCTGGAGCTCTGAATAACAGTTTTCAAACATCAAATAAAGGGTTTATATAGCTATATATCAATTTGCATCTGAAATAAACAAGAGAAACACTTATTCAATGCTGTTTTCAAAAGTTATGTTTAACCTGAAATATTGTCTCAAACTGATGTTCTCAGACTGAGAGAATGACGTTTTCTAAGATTCTGCTGGAGCTCTGAATAACAGTTTTCAAACATCAAATAAAGTGTTTGTATAGCTATATATATCAATTTGCATCTGAAATAAACAAGAGAAACACTTATTCGAAGTTGTTTTCAAAAGTTATGTTTAACCTGAAATATTGTCTCAAACTGATGTTCTCAGACTGAGAGAATGACGTTTTCCAAGATTCTGCTGGAGCTCTGAATAACAGTTTTCAAACATCAAATAAAGGGTTTATATAGCTATATATATCAATTTGCATCTGAAATAAACAAGAGAAACACTTATTCGAAGCTGTTTTCAAAAGTTATGTTTAACCTGAAATATTGTCTCAAACTGATGTTCTCAGACTGAGAGAATGACGTTTTCTAAGATGCTGCTGGAGCTCTGAATAACAGTTTTCAAACATCAAATAAAGGGTTTATATAGCTATATATATCAATTTGCATCTGTATTAAACAAGAGAAACACTTATTCAAAGCTGTTTTCAAAAGTTATGTTTAACCTGAAATATTGTCTCAAACTGATGTTCTCAGACTGAGAGAATGACGTTTTCCAAGATTCTGCTGGAGCTCTGAATAACAGTTTTCAAACATCAAATAAATGGTTTATATAGCTATATATATCAATTTGCATCTTAAATAAACAAGAGAAACACTTATTCGAAGCTGTTTTCAAAAGTTATGTTTAACATGAAATATTGTCTCAAACTGATGTTCTCAGACTGAGAGAATGGCGTTTTCTAAGATGCTGCTGGAGCTCTGAATAACAGTTTATATAGCTATATATATCAATTTGCATCTGAAATAAACAAGAGAAACACTTATTCAATGCTGTTTTCAAAAGTTATGTTTAACCTGAAATATTGTCTCAAACTGATGTTCTCAGACTGAGAGAATGACGTTTTCTAAGATTCTGCTGGAGCTCTGAATAACAGTCTTCAAACATCAAATAAAGTGTTTGTATAGCTATATATATCAATTTGCATCTGAAATAAACAAGAGAAACACTTATTCGAAGTTGTTTTCAAAAGTTATGTTTAACCTGAAATATTGTCTCAAACTGATGTTCTCAGACTGAGAGAATGACGTTTTCTAAGATTCTGCTGGAGCTCGGAATAACAGTTTTCAAACATCAAATAAAGGGTTTATATAGCGATATATATCAATTTGCATCTGAAATAAACAAGAGAAACAGTTATTCGAAGCTGTTTTCAAAAGTTATGTTTAACCTGAAATATTGTCTCAAACTGATGTTCTCAGACTGAGAGAATGACGTTTTCTAAGATGCTGCTGGAGCTCTGAATAACAGTTTTCAAACATCAAATAAAGGGTTTATATAGCTATATATATCAATTTGCATCTGTATTAAACAAGAGAAACACTTATTCAAAGCTGTTTTCAAAAGTTATGTTTAACCTGAAATATTGTCTCAAACTGATGTTCTCAGACTGAGAGAATGACGTTTTCCAAGATTCTGCTGGAGCTCTGAATAACAGTTTTCAAACATCAAATAAATGGTTTATATAGCTATATATATCAATTTGCATCTGAAATAAACAGGAGAAACACTTATTCGAAGCTGTTTTCAAAAGTTATGTTAAAATGAAATATTGTCTCAAACTGATGTTCTCAGACTGAGAGAATGACGTTTTCCAAGATTCTGCTGGAGCTCTGAATAACAGTTTTCAAACATCAAATAAAGGGTTTATATAGCTATATATGTCAATTTGCATCTTAAATAAACAAGAGAAACACTTATTCGAAGCTGTTTTCAAAAGTTATGTTTAACCTGAAATATTGTCTCAAACTGATGTTCTCAGACTGAGAGAATGACGTTTTCCAAGATTCTGCTGGAGCTCTGAATAACAGTTTTCAGACATCAAATAAAGGGTTTATATAGCTATATATATCAATTTGCATCTGAAATAAACAAGAGAAACACTTATTCGAAGCTGTTTTCAAAAGTTATGTTTAACCTGAAATATTGTCTCAAACTGATGTTCTCAGACTGAGAGAATTACGTTTCCTAAGATTCTGCTGGAGCTCTGAATAACAGTTTTCAAACATCAAATAAAGGGTTTATATAGCTATATATATCAATTTGCATCAGAAATAAACAAGAGAAACACTTATTCAAAGCTGTTTTCAAAAGTTATGTTTAACATGAAATATTGTCTCAAACTGATGTTCTCAGACTGAGAGAATGGCGTTTTCTAAGATGCTGCTGGAGCTCTGAATAACAGTTTATATAGCTATATATATCAATTTGCATCTGAAATAAACAAGAGAAACACTTATTCGAAGCTGTTTTCAAAAGTTATGTTTAACATGAAATATTGTCTCAAACTGATGTTCTCCGACTGAGAGAATGACATTTTCTAAGATGCTGCTGGAGCTCTGAATAACAGTTTTCAAACATCAAATAAAGGGTTTATATAGCTATATATATCAATTTGCATCTGAAATAAACAAGAGAAACACTTATTCAAAGCTGTTTTCAAAAGTTATGTTTAACCTGAAATATTGTCTCAAACTGATGTTCTCAGACTGAGAGAATGACGTTTTCTAAGATTCTGCTGGAGCTCTGAATAACAGTTTTCAAACATCAAATAAAGTGTTTGTATAGCTATATATATCAATTTGCATCTGAAATAAACAAGAGAAACACTTATTCGAAGCAGTTTTCAAAAGTTATGTTTAACATGAAATATTGTCTCAAACTGATGTTCTCAGACTGAGAGAATGACGTTTTCTAAGATGCTGCTGGAGCTCTGAATAACAGTTTTCAAACATCAAATAAAGGGTTTATATAGCTATATATATCAATTTGCATCTGTATTAAACAAGAGAAACACTTATTCAAAGCTGTTTTCAAAAGTTATGTTTAACCTGAAATATTGTCTCAAACTGATGTTCTCAGACTGAGAGAATGACGTTTTCCAAGATTCTGCTGGAGCTCTGAATAACAGTTTTCAAACATCAAATAAATGGTTTATATAGCTATATATATCAATTTGCATCTTAAATAAACAAGAGAAACACTTATTCGAAGCTGTTTTCAAAAGTTATGTTTAACATGAAATATTGTCTCAAACTGATGTTCTCAGACTGAGAGAATGGCGTTTTCTAAGATGCTGCTGGAGCTCTGAATAACAGTTTATATAGCTATATATATCAATTTGCATCTGAAATAAACAAGAGAAACACTTATTCGAAGCTGTTTTCAAAAGTTATGTTTAACATGAAATATTGTCTCAAACTGATGTTCTCCGACTGAGAGAATGACATTTTCTAAGATGCTGCTGGAGCTCTGAATAACAGTTTTCAAACATCAAATAAAGGGTTTATATAGCTGTTTATCAATTTGCATCTGAAATAAACAAGAGAAACACTTATTCAATGCTGTTTTCAAAAGTTATGTTTAACCTGAAATATTGTCTCAAACTGATGTTCTCAGACTGAGAGAATGACGTTTTCTAAGATTCTGCTGGAGCTCTGAATAACAGTCTTCAAACATCAAATAAAGTGTTTGTATAGCTATATATATCAATTTGCATCTGAAATAAACAAGAGAAACACTTATTCAAAGTTGTTTTCAAAAGTTATGTTTAACCTGAAATATTGTCTCAAACTGATGTTCTCAGACTGAGAGAATGACGTTTTCTAAGATTCTGCTGGAGCTCTGAATAACAGTTTTCAAACATCAAATAAAGGGTTTATATAGCGATATATATCAATTTGCATCTGAAATAAACAAGAGAAACAGTTATTCGAAGCTGTTTTCAAAAGTTATGTTTAACCTGAAATATTGTCTCAAACTGATGTTCTCAGACTGAGAGAATGACGTTTTCTAAGATGCTGCTGGAGCTCTGAATAACAGTTTTCAAACATCAAATAAAGGGTTTATATAGCTATATATATCAATTTGCATCTGTATTAAACAAGCGAAACACTTATTCAAAGCTGTTTTCAAAAGTTATGTTTAACCTGAAATATTGTCTCAAACTGATGTTCTCAGACTGAGAGAATGACGTTTTCCAAGATTCTGCTGGAGCTCTGAATAACAGTTTTCAAACATCAAATAAATGGTTTATATAGCTATATATATCAATTTGCATCTGAAATAAACAGGAGAAACACTTATTCGAAGCTGTTTTCAAAAGTTATGTTAAAATGAAATATTGTCTCAAACTGATGTTCTCAGACTGAGAGAATGACGTTTTCCAAGATTCTGCTGGAGCTCTGAATAACAGTTTTCAAACATCAAATAAAGGGTTTATATAGCTATATATGTCAATTTGCATCTTAAATAAACAAGAGAAACACTTATTCAAAGCTGTTTTCAAAAGTTATGTTTAACATGAAATATTGTCTCAAACTGATGTTCTCAGACTGAGAGAATGGCGTTTTCTAAGATGCTGCTGGAGCTCTGAATAACAGTTTATATAGCTATATATATCAATTTGCATCTGAAATAAACAAGAGAAACACTTATTCGAAGCTGTTTTCAAAAGTTATGTTAAAATGAAATATTGTCTCAAACTGATGTTCTCAGACTGAGAGAATGACGTTTTCCAAGATTCTGCTGGAGCTCTGAATAACAGTTTTCAAACATCAAATAAAGGGTTTATATAGCTATATATGTCAATTTGCATCTTAAATAAACAAGAGAAACACTTATTCGAAGCTGTTTTCAAAAGTTATGTTTAACCTGAAATATTGTCTCAAACTGATGTTCTCAGACTGAGAGAATGACGTTTTCCAAGATTCTGCTGGAGCTCTGAATAACAGTTTTCAGACATCAAATAAAGGGTTTATATAGCTATATATATCAATTTGCATCTGAAATAAACAAGAGAAACACTTATTCGAAGCTGTTTTCAAAAGTTATGTTTAACCTGAAATATTGTCTCAAACTGATGTTCTCAGACTGAGAGAATTACGTTTCCTAAGATTCTGCTGGAGCTCTGAATAACAGTTTTCAAACATCAAATAAAGGGTTTATATAGCTATATATATCAATTTGCATCAGAAATAAACAAGAGAAACACTTATTCAAAGCTGTTTTCAAAAGTTATGTTTAACATGAAATATTGTCTCAAACTGATGTTCTCAGACTGAGAGAATGGCGTTTTCTAAGATGCTGCTGGAGCTCTGAATAACAGTTTATATAGCTATATATATCAATTTGCATCTGAAATAAACAAGAGAAACACTTATTCGAAGCTGTTTTCAAAAGTTATGTTTAACATGAAATATTGTCTCAAACTGATGTTCTCCGACTGAGAGAATGACATTTTCTAAGATGCTGCTGGAGCTCTGAATAACAGTTTTCAAACATCAAATAAAGGGTTTATATAGCTATATATATCAATTTGCATCTGAAATAAACAAGAGAAACACTTATTCAAAGCTGTTTTCAAAAGTTATGTTTAACATGAAATATTGTCTCAAACTGATGTTCTCAGACTGAGAGAATGGCGTTTTCTAAGATGCTGCTGGAGCTCTGAATAACAGTTTATATAGCTATATATATCAATTTGCATCTGAAATAAACAAGAGAAACACTTATTCGAAGCTGTTTTCAAAAGTTATGTTTAACATGAAATATTGTCTCAAACTGATGTTCTCCGACTGAGAGAATGACATTTTCTAAAATGCTGCTGGAGCTCTGAATAACAGTTTTCAAACATCAAATAAAGGGTTTATATAGCTATATATATCAATTTGCATCTGAAATAAACAAGAGAAACACTTATTCAAAGCTGTTTTCAAAAGTTATGTTTAACCTGAAATATTGTCTCAAACTGATGTTCTCAGACTGAGAGAATGACGTTTTCTAAGATTCTGCTGGAGCTCTGAATAACAGTTTTCTAACATCAAATAAAGTGTTTGTATAGCTATATATATCAATTTGCATCTGAAATAAACAAGAGAAACACTTATTCGAAGTTGTTTTCAAAAGTTATGTTTAACCTGAAATATTGTCTCAAACTGATGTTCTCAGACTGAGAGAATGACCTTTTCCAAGATTCTGCTGGAGCTCTGAATAACAGTTTTCAAACATCAAATAAAGGGTTTATATAGCTATATATATCAATTTGCATCTGTATTAAACAAGAGAAACACTTATTCAAAGCTGTTTTCAAAAGTTATGTTTAACCTGAAATATTGTCTCAAACTGATGTTCTCAGACTGAGAGAATGACGTTTTCCAAGATGCTGCTGGAGCTCTGAATAACAGTTTATATAGCTATATATATCAATTTGCATCTGAAATAAACAAGAGAAACACTTATTCAATGCTGTTTTCAAAAGTTATGTTTAACCTGAAATATTGTCTCAAACTGATGTTCTCAGACTGAGAGAATGACGTTTTCTAAGATTCTGCTGGAGCTCTGAATAACAGTCTTCAAACATCAAATAAAGTGTTTGTATAGCTATATATATCAATTTGCATCTGAAATAAACAAGAGAAACACTTATTCGAAGTTGTTTTCAAAAGTTATGTTTAACCTTAAATATTGTCTCAAACTGATGTTCTCAGACTGAGAGAATGACGTTTTCTAAGATTCTGCTGGAGCTCGGAATAACAGTTTTCAAACATCAAATAAAGGGTTTATATAGCTATATATATCAATTTGCATCTGAAATAAACAAGAGAAACACTTATTCAAAGCTGTTTTCAAAAGTTACGTTTAAAATGAAATATTGTCTCAAACTGATGTTCTCAGACTGAGAGAATGACGTTTTTTAAGATGCTGCTGGAGCTCTGAATAACAGTTTTCAAACATCAAATAAAGGGTTTATATAGCTATATATATCAATTTGCATCTGAAATAAACAAGAGAAACACTTATCCAAAGCTGTTTTCAAAAGTTATGTTTAACCTGAAATATTGTCTCAAACTGATGTTCTTTGACTGAGAGAATGACATTTTCTAAGATGCTGCTGGAGCTCTGAATAACAGTTTTCAAACATCAAATAAAGGGTTTATATCTCTATATATATCAATTTGCATCTGAAATAAACAAGAGAAACACTTATTCAAAGCTGTTTTCAAAAGTTATGTTTAACATGAAATATTGTCTCAAACTGATGTTCTCAGACTGAGAGAATGGCGTTTTCTAAGATGCTGCTGGAGCTCTGAATAACAGTTTATATAGCTATATATATCAATTTGCATCTGAAATAAACAAGAGAAACACTTATTCGAAGCAGTTTTCAAAAGTTATGTTTAACATGAAATATTGTCTCAAACTGATGTTCTTAGACTGAGAGAATGACATTTTCTAAGATGCTGCTGGAGCTCTGAATAACAGTTTTCAAACATCAAATAAAGGGTTTATATAGCTATATATATCAATTTGCATCTGAAATAAACAAGAGAAACACTTATTCAAAGCTGTTTTCAAAAGTTATGTTTAACCAGAAATATTGTCTCAAACTGATGTTCTCAGACTGAGAGAATGACGTTTTCTAAGATTCTGCTGGAGCTCTGAATAACAGTTTTCAAACATCAAATAAAGTGTTTGTATAGCTATATATATCAATTTGCATCTGAAATAAACAAGAGAAACACTTATTCGAAGTTGTTTTCAAAAGTTATGTTTAACCTGAAATATTGTCTCAAACTGATGTTCTCAGACTGAGAGAATGACGTTTTCCAAGATTCTGCTGGAGCTCTGAATAACAGTTTTCAAACATCAAATAAAGGGTTTATATAGCTATATATATCAATTTGCATCTGAAATAAACAAGAGAAACACTTATTCGAAGCTGTTTTCAAAAGTTATGTTTAACCTGAAATATTGTCTCAAACTGATGTTCTCAGACTGAGAGAATGACGTTTTCTAAGATGCTGCTGGAGCTCTGAATAACAGTTTTCAAACATCAAATAAAGGGTTTATATAGCTATATATATCAATTTGCATCTGTATTAAACAAGAGAAACACTTATTCAAAGCTGTTTTCAAAAGTTATGTTTAACCTGAAATATTGTCTCAAACTGATGTTCTCAGACTGAGAGAATGACGTTTTCCAAGATTCTGCTGGAGCTCTGAATAACAGTTTTCAAACATCAAATAAATGGTTTATATAGCTATATATATCAATTTGCATCTTAAATAAACAAGAGAAACACTTATTCGAAGCTGTTTTCAAAAGTTATGTTTAACATGAAATATTGTCTCAAACTGATGTTCTCAGACTGAGAGAATGGCGTTTTCTAAGATGCTGCTGGAGCTCTGAATAACAGTTTATATAGCTATATATATCAATTTTAATCTGAAATAAACAAGAGAAACACTTATTCGAAGCTGTTTTCAAAAGTTATGTTTAACATGAAATATTGTCTCAAACTGATGTTCTCCGACTGAGAGAATGACATTTTCTAAGATGCTGCTGGAGCTCTGAATAACAGTTTTCAAACATCAAATAAAGGGTTTATATAGCTATATATCAATTTGCATCTGAAATAAACAAGAGAAACACTTATTCAATGCTGTTTTCAAAAGTTATGTTTAACCTGAAATATTGTCTCAAACTGATGTTCTCAGACTGAGAGAATGACGTTTTCTAAGATTCTGCTGGAGCTCTGAATAACAGTTTTCAAACATCAAATAAAGTGTTTTTATAGCTATATATATCAATTTGCATCTGAAATAAACAAGAGAAACACTTATTCGAAGTTGTTTTCAAAAGTTATGTTTAACCTGAAATATTGTCTCAAACTGATGTTCTCAGACTGAGAGAATGACGTTTTCCAAGATTCTGCTGGAGCTCTGAATAACAGTTTTCAAACATCAAATAAAGGGTTTATATAGCTATATATATCAATTTGCATCTGAAATAAACAAGAGAAACACTTATTCGAAGCTGTTTTCAAAAGTTATGTTTAACCTGAAATATTGTCTCAAACTGATGTTCTCAGACTGAGAGAATGACGTTTTCTAAGATGCTGCTGGAGCTCTGAATAACAGTTTTCAAACATCAAATAAAGGGTTTATATAGCTATATATATCAATTTGCATCTGTATTAAACAAGAGAAACACTTATTCAAAGCTGTTTTCAAAAGTTATGTTTAACCTGAAATATTGTCTCAAACTGATGTTCTCAGACTGAGAGAATGACGTTTTCCAAGATTCTGCTGGAGCTCTGAATAACAGTTTTCAAACATCAAATAAATGGTTTATATAGCTATATATATCAATTTGCATCTTAAATAAACAAGAGAAACACTTATTCGAAGCTGTTTTCAAAAGTTATGTTTAACATGAAATATTGTCTCAAACTGATGTTCTCAGACTGAGAGAATGGCGTTTTCTAAGATGCTGCTGGAGCTCTGAATAACAGTTTATATAGCTATATATATCAATTTGCATCTGAAATAAACAAGAGAAACACTTATTCGAAGTTGTTTTCAAAAGTTATGTTTAACCTGAAATATTGTCTCAAACTGATGTTCTCAGACTGAGAGAATGACGTTTTCTAAGATTCTGCTGGAGCTCGGAATAACAGTTTTCAAACATCAAATAAAGGGTTTATATAGCGATATATATCAATTTGCATCTGAAATAAACAAGAGAAACACTTATTCAAAGCTGTTTTCAAAAGTTATGTTTAACATGAAATATTGTCTCAAACTGATGTTCTCCGACTGAGAGAATGACATTTTCTAAGATGCTGCTGGAGCTCTGAATAACAGTTTTCAAACATCAAATAAAGGGTTTATATAGCTATATATATCAATTTGCATCTGAAATAAACAAGAGAAACACTTATTCAAAGCTGTTTTCAAAAGTTATGTTTAACCTGAAATATTGTCTCAAACTGATGTTCTCAGACTGAGAGAATGACGTTTTCTAAGATTCTGCTGGAGCTCTGAATAACAGTTTTCAAACATCAAATAAAGTGTTTGTATAGCTATATATATCAATTTGCATCTGAAATAAACAAGAGAAACACTTATTCGAAGCATTTTTCAAAAGTTATGTTTAACATGAAATATTGTCTCAAACTGATGTTCTTAGACTGAGAGAATGACATTTTCTAAGATGCTGCTGGAGCTCTGAATAACAGTTTTCAAACATCAAATAAAGGGTTTATATAGCTATATATATCAATTTGCATCTGAAATAAACAAGAGAAACACTTATTCAAAGCTGTTTTCAAAAGTTATGTTTAACCTGAAATATTGTCTCAAACTGATGTTCTCAGACTGAGAGAATGACGTTTTCTAAGATTCTGCTGGAGCTCTGAATAACAGTTTTCAAACATCAAATAAAGTGTTTGTATAGCTATATATATCAATTTGCATCTGAAATAAACAAGAGAAACACTTATTCGAAGTTGTTTTCAAAAGTTATGTTTAACCTGAAATATTGTCTCAAACTGATGTTCTCAGACTGAGAGAATGACGTTTTCCAAGATTCTGCTGGAGCTCTGAATAACAGTTTTCAAACATCAAATAAAGGGTTTATATAGCTATATATATCAATTTGCATCTGAAATAAACAAGAGAAACACTTATTCGAAGCTGTTTTCAAAAGTTATGTTTAACCTGAAATATTGTCTCAAACTGATGTTCTCAGACTGAGAGAATGACGTTTTCTAAGATGCTGCTGGAGCTCTGAATAACAGTTTTCAAACATCAAATAAAGGGTTTATATAGCTATATATATCAATTTGCATCTGTATTAAACAAGAGAAACACTTATTCAAAGCTGTTTTCAAAAGTTATGTTTAACCTGAAATATTGTCTCAAACTGATGTTCTCAGACTGAGAGAATGACGTTTTCCAAGATTCTGCTGGAGCTCTGAATAACAGTTTTCAAACATCAAATAAAGGGTTTATATAGCTATATATATCAATTAGCATCTGAAATAAACAAGAGAAACACTTATTCGAAGCAGTTTTCAAAAGTTATGTTTAACATGAAATATTGTCTCAAACTGATGTTCTTAGACTGAGAGAATGACATTTTCTAAGATGCTGCTGGAGCTCTGAATAACAGTTTTCAAACATCAAATAAAGTGTTTGTATAGCTATATATATCAATTTGCATCTGAAATAAACAAGAGAAACACTTATTCGAAGTTGTTTTCAAAAGTTATGTTTAACCTGAAATATTGTCTCAAACTGATGTTCTCAGACTGAGAGAATGACGTTTTCTAAGATTCTGCTGGAGCTCTGAATAACAGTTTTCAAACATCAAATAAAGTGTTTGTATAGCTATATATATCAATTTGCATCTGAAATAAACAAGAGAAACACTTATTCGAAGTTGTTTTCAAAAGTTATGTTTAAAATGAAATATTGTCTCAAACTGATGTTCTCAGACTGAGAGAATGACGTTTTCTAAGATGCTGCTGGAGCTCTGAATAACAGTTTTCAAACATCAAATAAAGGGTTTATATAGCTATATATATCAATTTGCATCTGTATTAAACAAGAGAAACACTTATTCAAAGCTGTTTTCAAAAGTTATGTTTAACCTGAAATATTGTCTCAAACTGATGTTCTCAGACTGAGAGAATGATGTTTTCTAAGATTCAGCTGGAGCTCTGAATAACAGTTTTCAAACATCAAATAAAGGGTTTATATAGCTATATATATCAATTTGCATCTGAAATAAACAAGAGAAACACTTATTCGAAGCTGTTTTCAAAAGTTATGTTTAACCTGAAATATTGTCTCAAACTGATGTTCTCAGACTGAGAGAATGACGTTTTCTAAGATGCTGCTGGAGCTCTGAATAACAGTTTTCAAACATCAAATAAAGGGTTTATATAGCTATATATATCAATTTGCATCTGTATTAAACAATAGAAACACTTATTCAAAGCTGTTTTCAAAAGTTATGTTTAACCTGAAATATTGTCTCAAACTGATGTTCTCAGACTGAGAGAATGACGTTTTCCAAGATTCTGCTGGAGCTCTGAATAACAGTTTTCAAACATCAAATAAATGGTTTATATAGCTATATATATCAATTTGCATCTTAAATAAACAAGAGAAACACTTATTCGAAGCTGTTTTCAAAAGTTATGTTTAACATGAAATATTGTCTCAAACTGATGTTCTCAGACTGAGAGAATGGCGTTTTCTAAGATGCTGCTGGAGCTCTGAATAACAGTTTATATAGCTATATATATCAATTTGCATCTGAAATAAACAAGAGAAACACTTATTCGAAGCTGTTTTCAAAAGTTATGTTTAACATGAAATATTGTCTCAAACTGATGTTCTCCGACTGAGAGAATGACATTTTCTAAGATGCTGCTGGAGCTCTGAATAACAGTTTTCAAACATCAAATAAAGGGTTTATATAGCTATATATCAATTTGCATCTGAAATAAACAAGAGAAACACTTATTCAATGCTGTTTTCAAAAGTTATGTTTAACCTGAAATATTGTCTCAAACTGATGTTCTCAGACTGAGAGAATGGCTTTTTCTAAGATTCTGCTGGAGCTCTGAATAACAGTTTTCAAACATCAAATAAAGTGTTTGTATAGCTATATATATCAATTTGCATCTGAAATAAACAAGAGAAACACTTATTCGAAGTTGTTTTCAAAAGTTATGTTTAACCTGAAATATTGTCTCAAACTGATGTTCTCAGACTGAGAGAATGACGTTTTCCAAGATTCTGCTGGAGCTCTGAATAACAGTTTTCAAACATCAAATAAAGGGTTTATATAGCTATATATATCAATTTGCATCTGAAATAAACAAGAGAAACACTTATTCGAAGCTGTTTTCAAAAGTTATGTTTAACCTGAAATATTGTCTCAAACTGATGTTCTCAGACTGAGAGAATGACGTTTTCTAAGATGCTGCTGGAGCTCTGAATAACAGTTTTCAAACATCAAATAAAGGGTTTATATAGCTATATATATCAATTTGCATCTGTATTAAACAAGAGAAACACTTATTCAAAGCTGTTTTCAAAAGTTATGTTTAACCTGAAATATTGTCTCAAACTGATGTTCTCAGACTGAGAGAATGACGTTTTCCAAGATTCTGCTGGAGCTCTGAATAACAGTTTTCAAACATCAAATAAATGGTTTATATAGCTATATATATCAATTTGCATCTTAAATAAACAAGAGAAACACTTATTCGAAGCTGTTTTCAAAAGTTATGTTTAACATGAAATATTGTCTCAAACTGATGTTCTCAGACTGAGAGAATGGCGTTTTCTAAGATGCTGCTGGAGCTCTGAATAACAGTTTATATAGCTATATATATCAATTTGCATCTGAAATAAACAAGAGAAACACTTATTCAATGCTGTTTTCAAAAGTTATGTTTAACCTGAAATATTGTCTCAAACTGATGTTCTCAGACTGAGAATTCTGCTGGAGCTCTGAATAACAGTCTTCAAACATCAAATAAAGTGTTTGTATAGCTATATATATCAATTTGCATCTGAAATAAACAAGAGAAACACTTATTCGAAGTTGTTTTCAAAAGTTATGTTTAACCTGAAATATTGTCTCAAACTGATGTTCTCAGACTGAGAGAATGACGTTTTCTAAGATTCTGCTGGAGCTCGGAATAACAGTTTTCAAACATCAAATAAAGGGTTTATATAGCGATATATATCAATTTGCATCTGAAATAAACAAGAGAAACAGTTATTCGAAGCTGTTTTCAAAAGTTATGTTTAACCTGAAATATTGTCTCAAACTGATGTTCTCAGACTGAGAGAATGACGTTTTCTAAGATGCTGCTGGAGCTCTGAATAACAGTTTTCAAACATCAAATAAAGGGTTTATATAGCTATATATATCAATTTGCATCTGTATTAAACAAGAGAAACACTTATTCAAAGCTGTTTTCAAAAGTTATGTTTAACCTGAAATATTGTCTCAAACTGATGTTCTCAGACTGAGAGAATGACGTTTTCCAAGATTCTGCTGGAGCTCTGAATAACAGTTTTCAAACATCAAATAAATGGTTTATATAGCTATATATATCAATTTGCATCTGAAATAAACAGGAGAAACACTTATTCGAAGCTGTTTTCAAAAGTTATGTTAAAATGAAATATTGTCTCAAACTGATGTTCTCAGACTGAGAGAATGACGTTTTCCAAGATTCTGCTGGAGCTCTGAATAACAGTTTTCAAACATCAAATAAAGGGTTTATATAGCTATATATGTCAATTTGCATCTTAAATAAACAAGAGAAACACTTATTCGAAGCTGTTTTCAAAAGTTATGTTTAACCTGAAATATTGTCTCAAACTGATGTTCTCAGACTGAGAGAATGACGTTTTCCAAGATTCTGCTGGAGCTCTGAATAACAGTTTTCAGACATCAAATAAAGGGTTTATATAGCTATATATATCAATTTGCATCTGAAATAAACAAGAGAAACACTTATTCGAAGCTGTTTTCAAAAGTTATGTTTAACCTGAAATATTGTCTCAAACTGATGTTCTCAGACTGAGAGAATTACGTTTCCTAAGATTCTGCTGGAGCTCTGAATAACAGTTTTCAAACATCAAATAAAGGGTTTATATAGCTATATATATCAATTTGCATCAGAAATAAACAAGAGAAACACTTATTCAAAGCTGTTTTCAAAAGTTATGTTTAACATGAAATATTGTCTCAAACTGATGTTCTCAGACTGAGAGAATGGCGTTTTCTAAGATGCTGCTGGAGCTCTGAATAACAGTTTATATAGCTATATATATCAATTTGCATCTGAAATAAACAACAGAAACACTTATTCGAAGCTGTTTTCAAAAGTTATGTTTAACATGAAATATTGTCTCAAACTGATGTTCTCCGACTGAGAGAATGACGTTTTCCAAGATTCTGCTGGAGCTCTGAATAACAGTTTTCAAACATCAAATAAAGGGTTTATATAGCTATATATATCAATTTGCATCTGAAATAAACAAGAGAAACACTTATTCCAAGCTGTTTTCAAAAGTTATGTTTAACCTGAAATATTGTCTCAAACTGATGTTCTCAGACTGAGAGAATGACGTTTTCTAAGATGCTGCTGGAGCTCTGAATAACAGTTTTCAAACATCAAATAAAGGGTTTATATAGCTATATATATCAATTTGCATCTGTATTAAACAAGAGAAACACTTATTCAAAGCTGTTTTCAAAAGTTATGTTTAACCTGAAATATTGTCTCAAACTGATGTTCTCAGACTGAGAGAATGACGTTTTCCAAGATTCTGCTGGAGCTCTGAATAACAGTTTTCAAACATCAAATAAAGGGTTTATATAGCTATATATATCAATTAGCATCTGAAATAAACAAGAGAAACACTTATTCGAAGCAGTTTTCAAAAGTTATGTTTAACATGAAATATTGTCTCAAACTGATGTTCTTAGACTGAGAGAATGACATTTTCTAAGATGCTGCTGGAGCTCTGAATAACAGTTTTCAAACATCAAATAAAGTGTTTGTATAGCTATATATATCAATTTGCATCTGAAATAAACAAGAGAAACACTTATTCGAAGTTGTTTTCAAAAGTTATGTTTAACCTGAAATATTGTCTCAAACTGATGTTCTCAGACTGAGAGAATGACGTTTTCCAAGATTCTGCTGGAGCTCTGAATAACAGTTTTCAAACATCAAATAAAGGGTTTATATAGCTATATATATCAATTTGCATCTGAAATAAACAAGAGAAACACTTATTCGAAGCTGTTTTCAAAAGTTATGTTTAACATGAAATATTGTCTCAAACTGATGTTCTCCGACTGAGAGAATGACATTTTCTAAGATGCTGCTGGAGCTCTGAATAACAGTTTTCAAACATCAAATAAAGGGTTTATATAGCTGTTTATCAATTTGCATCTGAAATAAACAAGAGAAACACTTATTCAATGCTGTTTTCAAAAGTTATGTTTAACCTGAAATATTGTCTCAAACTGATGTTCTCAGACTGAGAGAATGACGTTTTCTAAGATTCTGCTGGAGCTCTGAATAACAGTCTTCAAACATCAAATAAAGTGTTTGTATAGCTATATATATCAATTTGCATCTGAAATAAACAAGAGAAACACTTATTCAAAGTTGTTTTCAAAAGTTATGTTTAACCTGAAATATTGTCTCAAACTGATGTTCTCAGACTGAGAGAATGACGTTTTCTAAGATTCTGCTGGAGCTCTGAATAAATGTTTTCAAACATCAAATAAAGGGTTTATATAGCGATATATATCAATTTGCATCTGAAATAAACAAGAGAAACAGTTATTCGAAGCTGTTTTCAAAAGTTATGTTTAACCTGAAATATTGTCTCAAACTGATGTTCTCAGACTGAGAGAATGACGTTTTCTAAGATGCTGCTGGAGCTCTGAATAACAGTTTTCAAACATCAAATAAAGGGTTTATATAGCTATATATATCAATTTGCATCTGTATTAAACAAGAGAAACACTTATTCAAAGCTGTTTTCAAAAGTTATGTTTAACCTGAAATATTGTCTCAAACTGATGTTCTCAGACTGAGAGAATGACGTTTTCCAAGATTCTGCTGGAGCTCTGAATAACAGTTTTCAAACATCAAATAAATGGTTTATATAGCTATATATATCAATTTGCATCTGAAATAAACAGGAGAAACACTTATTCGAAGCTGTTTTCAAAAGTTATGTTAAAATGAAATATTGTCTCAAACTGATGTTCTCAGACTGAGAGAATGACGTTTTCCAAGATTCTGCTGGAGCTCTGAATAACAGTTTTCAAACATCAAATAAAGGGTTTATATAGCTATATATGTCAATTTGCATCTTAAATAAACAAGAGAAACACTTATTCGAAGCTGTTTTCAAAAGTTATGTTTAACCTGAAATATTGTCTCAAACTGATGTTCTCAGACTGAGAGAATGACGTTTTCCAAGATTCTGCTGGAGCTCTGAATAACAGTTTTCAGACATCAAATAAAGGGTTTATATAGCTATATATATCAATTTGCATCTGAAATAAACAAGAGAAACACTTATTCGAAGCTGTTTTCAAAAGTTATGTTTAACCTGAAATATTGTCTCAAACTGATGTTCTCAGACTGAGAGAATTACGTTTCCTAAGATTCTGCTGGAGCTCTGAATAACAGTTTTCAAACATCAAATAAAGGGTTTATATAGCTATATATATCAATTTGCATCAGAAATAAACAAGAGAAACACTTATTCAAAGCTGTTTTCAAAAGTTATGTTTAACATGAAATATTGTCTCAAACTGATGTTCTCAGACTGAGAGAATGGCGTTTTCTAAGATGCTGCTGGAGCTCTGAATAACAGTTTATATAGCTATATATATCAATTTGCATCTGAAATAAACAAGAGAAACACTTATTCGAAGCTGTTTTCAAAAGTTATGTTTAACATGAAATATTGTCTCAAACTGATGTTCTCCGACTGAGAGAATGACATTTTCTAAAATGCTGCTGGAGCTCTGAATAACAGTTTTCAAACATCAAATAAAGGGTTTATATAGCTATATATATCAATTTGCATCTGAAATAAACAAGAGAAACACTTATTCAAAGCTGTTTTCAAAAGTTATGTTTAACCTGAAATATTGTCTCAAACTGATGTTCTCAGACTGAGAGAATGACGTTTTCTAAGATTCTGCTGGAGCTCTGAATAACAGTTTTCAAACATCAAATAAAGGGTTTGTATAGCTATATATATCAATTTGCATCTGAAATAAACAAGAGAAACACTTATTCGAAGTTGTTTTCAAAAGTTATGTTTAACCTGAAATATTGTCTCAAACTGATGTTCTCAGACTGAGAGAATGACCTTTTCCAAGATTCTGCTGGAGCTCTGAATAACAGTTTTCAAACATCAAATAAAGGGTTTATATAGCTATATATATCAATTTGCATCTGAAATAAACAAAAGAAACACTTATTCGAAGCTGTTTTCAAAAGTTATGTTTAACCTGAAATATTGTCTCAAACTGATGTTCTCAGACTGAGAGCATGACGTTTTCTAAGATGCTGCTGGAGCTCTGAATAACAGTTTTCAAACATCAAATAAAGGGTTTATATAGCTATATATATCAATTTGCATCTGTATTAAACAAGAGAAACACTTATTCAAAGCTGTTTTCAAAAGTTATGTTTAACCTGAAATATTGTCTCAAACTGATGTTCTCAGACTGAGAGAATGACGTTTTCCAAGATTCTGCTGGAGCTCTGAATAACAGTTTTCAAACATCAAATAAAGGGTTTATATAGCTATATATATATCAATTTTCATCTGAAATAAACAAGAGAAACACTTATTCAAAGCTGTTTTCAAAAGTTATGTTTAACCTGAAATATTGTCTCAAACTGATGTTCTCAGACTGAGAGAATGACGTTTTCCAAGATTCTGCTGGAGCTCTGAATAACAGTTTTCAAACATCAAATAAAGGGTTTATATAGCTATATATATCAATTTGCATCTGAAATAAACAAGAGAAACACTTATTCGAAGCTGTTTTCAAAAGTTATGTTTAACCTGAAATATTGTCTCAAACTGATGTTCTCAGACTGAGAGAATGACATTTTCTAAGATGCTGCTGGAGCTCTGAATAACAGTTTTTAAACATCAAATAAAGGGTTTATATAGTTATATATCAATTTGCATCTGAAATAAACAAGAGAAACACTTATTCGAAGCTGTTTTCAAAAGTTATGTTTAACCTCAAATATTGTCTCAAACTGATGTTCTTAGACTGAGAGAATGACATTTTCTAAGATGCTGCTGGAGCTCTGAATAACAGTTTTCAAACATCAAATAAAGGGTTTATATAGCTATATATATCAATTTGCATCTGAAATAAACAAGAGAAACACTTATTCAAAGCTGTTTTCAAAAGTTATGTTTAAAATGAAATATTGTCTCAAACTGATGTTCTCAGACTGAGAGAATGACGTTTTTTAAGATGCTGCTGGAGCTCTGAATAACAGTTTTCAAACATCAAATAAAGGGTTTATATAGCTATATATATCAATTTGCATCTGAAATAAACAAGAGAAACACTTATCCAAAGCTGTTTTCAAAAGTTATGTTTACCATGAAATATTGTCTCAAACTGATGTTCTCCGACTGAGAGAATGACATTTTCTAAGATGTTGCTGGAGCTCTGAATAACAGTTTTCAAACATCAAATAAAGGGTTTATATAGCTATATATATCAATTTGCATCTGAAATAAACAAGAGAAACACTTATTCGAAGCTGTTTTCAAAAGTTATGTTTACCATGAAATATTGTCTCAAACTGATGTTCTCCGACTGAGAGAATGACATTTTCTAAGATGCTGCTGGAGCTCTGAATAACAGTTTTCAAACATCAAATAAAGGGTTTATATAGCTATATATATCAATTTGCATCTGAAATAAACAAGAGAAACACTTATTCGAAGCTGTTTTCAAAAGTTATGTTTACCATGAAATATTGTCTCAAACTGATGTTCTCCGACTGAGAGAATGACATTTTCTAAGATGCTGCTGGAGCTCTGAATAACAGTTTTCAAACATCAAATAAAGGGTTTATATAGCTATATATATCAATTTGCATCTGTATTAAACAAGAGAAACACTTATTCAAAGCTGTTTTCAAAAGTTATGTTTAACCTGAAATATTGTCTCAAACTGATGTTCTCAGACTGAGAGAATGACGTATTCCAAGATTCTGCTGGAGCTCTGAATAACAGTTTTCAAACATCAAATAAAGGGTTTATATAGCTATATATATCAATTTGCATCTGAAATAAACAAGAGAAACACTTATTCAAAGCTGTTTTCAAAAGTTATGTTTAACCTGAAATATTGTCTCAAACTGATGTTCTCAGACTGAGAGAATGACGTTTTCCAAGATTCTGCTGGAGCTCTGAATAACAGTTTTCAAACATCAAATAAAGGGTTTATATAGCTATATATATCAATTTGCATCTGAAATAAACAAGAGAAACACTTATTCGAAGCTGTTTTCAAAAGTTATGTTTAACCTGAAATATTGTCTCAAACTGATGTTCTCAGACTGAGAGAATGACATTTTCTAAGATGCTGCTGGAGCTCTGAATAACAGTTTTTAAACATCAAATAAAGGGTTTATATAGTTATATATCAATTTGCATCTGAAATAAACAAGAGAAACACTTATTCGAAGCTGTTTTCAAAAGTTATGTTTAACCTAAAATATTGTCTCAAACTGATGTTCTTAGACTGAGAGAATGACATTTTCTAAGATGCTGCTGGAGCTCTGAATAACAGTTTTCAAACATCAAATAAAGGGTTTATATAGCTATATATATCAATTTGCATCTGAAATAAACAAGAGAAACACTTATTCAAAGCTGTTTTCAAAAGTTATGTTTAAAATGAAATATTGTCTCAAACTGATGTTCTCAGACTGAGAGAATGACGTTTTTTAAGATGCTGCTGGAGCTCTGAATAACAGTTTTCAAACATCAAATAAAGGGTTTATATAGCTATATATATCAATTAGCATCTGAAATAAACAAGAGAAACACTTATCCACAGCTGTTTTCAAAAGTTATGTTTAACCTGAAATATTGTCTCAAACTTATGTTCTCAGACTGAGAGAATGACGTTTTCTAAGATTCTGCTGGAGCTCTGAATAACAGTTTTCAAACATCAAATAAAGGGTTTATATAGCTATATATATCAATTTGCATCTGAAATAAACAAGAGAAACACTTATTCAAAGCTGTTTTCAAAAGTTATGTTTAACCTGAAATATTGTCTCAAACTGATGTTCTCAGACTGAGAGAATGACGTTTTCTAAGATGCTGCTGGAGCTCTGAATAACAGTTTTTAAACATCAAATAAAGGGTTTATATAGTTATATATCAATTTGCATCTGAAATAAACAAGAGAAACACTTATTCGAAGCTGTTTTCAAAAATTATGTTTAACCTAAAATATTGTCTCAAACTGATGTTCTTAGACTGAGAGAATGACATTTTCTAAGATGCTGCTGGAGCTCTGAATAACAGTTTTCAAACATCAAATAAAGGGTTTATATAGCTATATATATCAATTTGCATCTGAAATAAACAAGAGAAACACTTATTCAAAGCTGTTTTCAAAAGTTATGTTTAACCTGAAATATTGTCTCAAACTTATGTTCTCAGACTGAGAGAATGACGTTTTCTAAGATTCTGCTGGAGCTCTGAATAACAGTTTTCAAACATCAAATAAAGGGTTTATATAGCTATATATATCAATTTGCATCTGAAATAAACAAGAGAAACACTTATTCAAAGCTGTTTTCAAAAGTTATGTTTAACATGAAATATTGTCTCAAACTGATGTTCTCAGACTGAGAGAATGACGTTTTCCAAGATTCTGCTGGAGCTCTGAATAACAGTTTTCAAACATCAAATAAAGGGTTTATATAGCTATATATATCAATTTGCATCTGAAATAAACAAGAGAAACACTTATTCGAAGCTGTTTTCAAAATTTATGTTTAAAATGAAATATTGTCTCAAACTGATGTTCTCAGACTGAGAGAAGGACGTTTTCCAAGATTCTGCTGGAGCTCTGAATAACAGTTTTCAAACATCAAATAAAGGGTTTATATAGCTATATATATCAATTTGCATCTGAAATAAACAAGAGAAACACTTATTCAAAGCTGTTTTCAAAAGTTATGTTTAACCTGAAATATTGTCTCAAACTGATGTTCTCAGACTGAGAGAATGACATTTTCTAAGATGCTGCTGGAGCTCTGAATAACAGTTTTTAAACATCAAATAAAGGGTTTATATAGTTATATATCAATTTGCATCTGAAATAAACAAGAGAAACACTTATTCGAAGCTGTTTTCAAAAGTTATGTTTAACCTAAAATATTGTCTCAAACTGATGTTCTCAGACTGAGAGAATGACGTTTTCTAAGATGCTGCTGGAGCTCTGAATAACAGTTTTCAAACATCAAATAAAGGGTTTATATAGCTATATATATCAATTTGCATCTGAAATAAACAAGAGAAACACTTATTCGAAGCTGTTTTCAAAAGTTATGTTTAACCTGAAATATTGTCTCAAACTGATGTTCTTAGACTGAGAGAATGACATTTTCTAAGATGCTGCCGGAGCTCTGAATAACAGTTTTCAAACATCGAATAAAGGGTTTATATAGCTATATATATCAATTTGCATCTGAAATAAACAAGAGAAACACTTATTCAAAGCTGTTTTCAAAAGTTATGTTTAACCTGAAATATTGTCTCAAACTGATGTTCTCAGACTGAGAGAATGACGTTTTCTAAGATGCTGCTGGAGCTCTGAATAACAGTTTTCAAACATCAAATAAAGGGTTTATATAGCTATATATATCAATTTGCATCCGAAATAAACAAGAGAAACACTTATTCAAAGCTGTTTTCAAAAGTTATGTTTAACCTGAAATATTGTCTCAAACTGATGTTCTCAGACTGAGAGAATTACGTTTCCTAAGATTCTGCTGGAGCTCTGAATAACAGTTTTCAAACATCAAACAAAGGGTTTATATAGCTATATATATCAATTTGCATCTGAAATAAACAAGAGAAACACTTATTCAAAGCTGTTTTCAAAAGTTATGTTTAACATGAAATATTGTCTCAAACTGATGTTCTCAGACTGAGAGAATGGCGTTTTCTAAGATGCTGCTGGAGCTCTGAATAACAGTTTATATAGCTATATATATCAATTTGCATCTGAAATAAACAAGAGAAACACTTATTCGAAGCTGTTTTCAAAAGTTATGTTTAACATGAAATATTGTCTCAAACTGATGTTCTCCGACTGAGAGAATGACATTTTCTAAGATGCTGCTGGAGCTCTGAATAACAGTTTTCAAACATCAAATAAAGGGTTTATATAGCTATATATATCAATTTGCATCTGAAATAAACAAGAGAAACACTTATTCAAAGCTGTTTTCAAAAGTTATGTTTAACCTGAAATATTGTCTCAAACTGATGTTCTCAGACTGAGAGAATGACGTTTTCTAAGATTCTGCTGGAGCTCTGAATAACAGTTCTCAAACATCAAATAAAGTGTTTGTATAGCTATATATATCAATTTTCATCTGAAATAAACAAGAGAAACACTTATTCGAAGTTGTTTTCAAAAGTTATGTTTAACCTGAAATATTGTCTCAAACTGATGTTCTCAGACTGAGAGAATGACATTTTCTAAGATGCTGCTGGAGCTCTGAATAACAGTTTTCAAACATCGAATAAAGGGTTTATATAGCTATATATATCAATTTGCATCTGAAATAAACAAGAGAAACACTTATTCGAAGCTGTTTTCAAAAGTTATGTTTAACCTGAAATATTGTCTCAAACTGATGTTCTCAGACTGAAAGAATGACGTTTTCTAAGATGCTGCTGGAGCTCTGAATAACAGTTTTCAAACATCAAATAAAGGGTTTATATAGCTATATATATCAATTTGCATCTGTATTAAACAAGAGAAACACTTATTCAAAGCTGTTTTCAAAAGTTATGTTTAACCTGAAATATTGTCTCAAACTGATGTTCTCAGACTGAGAGAATGACGTTTTCCAAGATTCTGCTGGAGCTCTGAATAACAGTTTTCAAACATCAAATAAAGGGTTTATATAGCTATATATATCAATTTGCATCTGAAATAAACAGGAGAAACACTTATTAGAAGCTGTTTTCAAAAGTTATGTTAAAATGAAATATTGTCTCAAACTGATGTTCTCAGACTGAGAGAATGACGTTTTCTAAGATTCTGCTGGAGCTCTGAATAACAGTTTTCAAACATCAAATAAAGGGTTTATATAGCTATATATATCAATTTGCATCTTAAATAAACAAGAGAAACACTTATTCGAAGCTGTTTTCAAAAGTTATGTTTAACCTGAAATATTGTTTCAAACTGATGTTCTCAGACTGAGAGAATGACGTTTTCCAAGATTCTGCTGGAGCTCTGAATAACAGTTTTCAAACATCAAATAAAGGGTTTATATAGCTATATATATCAATTTGCATCTGAAATAAACAAGAGAAACACTTATTCGAAGCTGTTTTCAAAAGTTATGTTTAACATGAAATATTGTCTCAAACTGATGTTCTCAGACTGAGAGAATGACGTTTTCTAAGATGCTGCTGGAGCTCTGAATAACAGTTTTCAAACATCAAATAAAGGGTTTATATAGCTATATATATCAATTTGCACTTGAAATTAACAAGAAAAAAACTTATTCGAAGCTGTTTTCAAAAGTTATGTTTAACCTGAAATATTGTCTCAAACTGATGTTCTCAGACTGAGAGAATGACGTTTTCTAAGATTCTGCTGGAGCTCTGAATAACAGTTTTCAAACATCAAATAAAGGGTTTATATAGCTATATATATCAATTTGCATTTGAAATAAACAAGAGAAACACTTATTCGAAGCTGTTTTCAAAAGTTATGTTTAACCTGAAATATTGTCTCAAACTGATGTTCTCAGACTGAGAGAATGATGTTTTCTAAGATTCTGCTGGAGCTCTGAATAACAGTTTTCAAACATCAAATAAAGGGTTTATATAGCTATATATATCAATTTGCATCTGAAATAAACAAGAGAAACACTTATTCGTAGCTGTTTTCAAAAGTTATGTTTAAAATGAAATATTGTCTCAAACTGATGTTCTCAGACTGAGAGAATGACGTTTTTTAAGATGCTGCTGGAGCTCTGAATAACAGTTTTCAAACATCAAATAAAGGGTTTATATAGCTATATATATCAATTTGCATCTGAAATAAACAAGAGAAACACTTATTCGAAGCTGTTTTCAAAAGTTATGTTTAACATGAAATATTGTCTCAAACTGATGTTCTCAGACTGAGAGAATGACGTTTTCTAAGATGCTGCTGGAGCTCTGAATAACAGTTTTCAAACATCAAATAAAGGGTTTATATAGCTATATATATATCAATTTGCACTTGAAATTAACAAGAAAAACACTTACTCGAAGCTGTTTTCAAAAGTTATGTTTAACCTGAAATATTGTCTCAAACTGATGTTCTCAGACTGAGAGAATGACGTTTTCTAAGATTCTGCTGGAGCTCTGAATAACAGTTTTCAAACATCAAATAAAGGGTTTATACAGCTATATATATCAATTTGCATCTGAAATAAACAAGAGAAACACTTATTCGAAGCTGTTTTCAAAAGTTATGTTTAAAATGAAATATTGTCTCAAACTGATGTTCTCAGACTGAGAGAATGACGTTTTCTAAGATTCTGCTGGAGCTCTGAATAACAGTTTTCAAACATCAAATAAAGGGTTTATATATCTATATATATCAATTTGCATCTGAAATAAACAAGAGAAACACTTATTCGAAGCTGTTTTCAAAAGTTATGTTAAAACGAAATATTGTCTCAAACTGATGTTCTCAGACTGAGAGAATGACGTTTTCCAAGATTCTGCTGGAGCTCTGAATAACAGTTTTCAAACATCAAATAAAGGGTTTATATAGCTATATATATCAATTTGCATCTGAAATAAACAACAGAAACACTTATTCGAAGCTGTTTTCAAAAGTTATGTTTAACATGAAATATTGTCTCAAACTGATGTTCTCAGACTGAGAGAATGACGTTTTCCAAGATTCTGCTGGAGCTCTGAATAACAGTTTTCAGACATCAAAAAAAGGGTTTATATAGCTATATATATCAATTTGCATCTGAAATAAACAGGAGAAACACTTATTCGAAGCTGTTTTCAAAAGTTATGTTTAACCTGAAATATTGTCTCAAACTGATATTCTCCGGCTGAGAGAATGACGTTTTCCAAGATTCTGCTGGAGCTCTGAATAACAGTTTTCAAACATCAAATAAAGGGTTTATATAGCGATATATATCAATTTGCATCTTAAATAAACAAGAGAAACACTTATTCGAAGCTGTTTTCAAAAGTTATGTTTAACCTGAAATATTGTTTCAAACTGATGTTCTCAGACTGAGAGAATGACGTTTTCCAAGATTCTGCTGGAGCTCTGAATAACAGTTTTCAAACATCAAATAAAGGGTTTATATAGCTATATATATCAATTTGCATCTGAAATAAACAAGAGAAACACTTATTCGAAGCTGTTTTCAAAAGTTATGTTTAACATGAAATATTGTCTCAAACTGATGTTCTCAGACTGAGAGAATGACGTTTTCTAAGATGCTGCTGGAGCTCTGAATAACAGTTTTCAAACATCAAATAAAGGGTTTATATAGCTATATATATCAATTTGCACTTGAAATTAACAAGAAAAACACTTATTCAAAGCTGTTTTCAAAAGTTATGTTTAACCTGAAATATTTTCTCAAACTGATGTTCTCAGACTGAGAGAATGACGTTTTCTAAGATTCTGCTGGAGCTCTGAATAACAGTTTTCAAACATCAAATAAAGGGTTTATATAGCTATATATATCAATTTGCATTTGAAATAAACAAGAGAAACACTTATTCGAAGCTGTTTTCAAAAGTTATGTTTAACCTGAAATATTGTCTCAAACTGATGTTCTCAGACTGAGAGAATGATGTTTTCTAAGATTCTGCTGGAGCTCTGAATAACAGTTTTCAAACATCAAATAAAGGGTTTATATAGCTATATATATCAATTTGCATCTGAAATAAACAAGAGAAACACTTATTCGTAGCTGTTTTCAAAAGTTATGTTTAAAATGAAATATTGTCTCAAACTGATGTTCTCAGACTGAGAGAATGACGTTTTTTAAGATGCTGCTGGAGCTCTGAATAACAGTTTTCAAACATCAAATAAAGGGTTTATATAGCTATATATATCAATTTGCATCTGAAATAAACAAGAAAAACACTTACTCGAAGCTGTTTTCAAAAGTTATGTTTAACCTGAAATATTGTCTCAAACTGATGTTCTCAGACTGAGAGAATGACGTTTTCTAAGATTCTGCTGGAGCTCTGAATAACAGTTTTCAAACATCAAATAAAGGGTTTATATAGCTATATATATCAATTTGCATCTGAAATAAACAAGAGAAACACTTATTCGAAGCTGTTTTCAAAAGTTATGTTTAAAATGAAATATTGTCTCAAACTGATGTTCTCAGACTGAGAGAATGACGTTTTCTAAGATTCTGCTGGAGCTCTGAATAACAGTTTTCAAACATCAAATAAAGGGTTTATATAGCTATATATATCAATTTGCATCTGAAATAAACAAGAGAAACACTTATTCGAAGCTGTTTTCAAAAGTTATGTTAAAACGAAATATTGTCTCAAACTGATGTTCTCAGACTGAGAGAATGACGTTTTCCAAGATTCTGCTGGAGCTCTGAATAACAGTTTTCAAACATCAAATAAAGGGTTTATATAGCTATATATATCAATTTGCATCTGAAATAAACAACAGAAACACTTATTCGAAGCTGTTTTCAAAAGTTATGTTTAACCTGAAATATTGTCTCAAACTGATGTTCTCAGACTGAGAGAATGACGTTTTCCAAGATTCTGCTGGAGCTCTGAATAACAGTTTTCAGACATCAAAAAAAGGGTTTATATAGCTATATATATCAATTAGCATCTGAAATAAACAAGAGAAACACTTATTCGAAGCTGTTTTCAAAAGTTATGTTTAACCTGAAATATTGTCTTAAACTGATGTTCTCAGACTGAAAGAATGATGTTTTCTAAGATGCTGCTGGAGCTCTGAATAACAGTTTTCAAACATCAAATAAAGGGTTTATATAGCTATATATATAAATTTGCATCTGAAATAAACAAGAGTAACACTTATTCGAAGCTGGTTTCAAAAGTTTTGTTTAACATGAAATATTGTCTCAAACTGATGTTCTTAGACTGAGAGAATGACGTTTTTTAAGATGCTGCTGGAGCTCTGAATAACAGTTTTCAAACATCAAATAAAGGGTTTATATAGCTATATATATCAATTTGCATCTGAAATAAACAAGAGAAACACTTATTCGAAGCTGTTTTCAAAAGTTATGTTTAACATGAAATATTGTCTCAAACTGATGTTCTCAGACTGAGAGAATGACGTTTTCTAAGATGCTGCTGGAGCTCTGAATAACAGTTTTCAAACATCGAATAAAGGGTTTATATAGCTATATATATCAATTTGCACTTGAAATTAACAAGAAAAACACTTATTCGAAGCTGTTTTCAAAAGTTATGTTTAACCTGAAATATTGTCTCAAACTGATGTTCTCAGACTGAGAGAATGACGTTTTCTAAGATTCTGCTGGAGCTCTGAATAACAGTTTTCAAACATCAAATAAAGGGTTTATATAGCTATATATATCAATTTGCATCTGAAATAAACAAGAGAAACACTTATTCGAAGCTGTTTTCAAAAAGTTATGTTAAAATGAAATATTGTCTCAAACTGATGTTCTCAGAGTGAGAGAATGACGTTTTCCAAGATTCTGCTGGAGCTCTGAATAACAGTTTTCAAACATCAAATAAAGGGTTTATATAGCTATATATATCAATTTGCATCTGAAATAAACAAGAGAAACACTTATTCGAAGCTGTTTTCAAAAGTTATGTTTAACCTGAAATATTGTCTCAAACTGATGTTCTCAGACTGAGAGAATGACGTTTTCTAAGATTCTGCTGGAGCTCTGAATAACAGTTTTCAAACATCAAATAAAGGGTTTATATAGCTATATATATCAATTTGCATCTGAAATAAACAAGAGAAACACTTATTCGAAGCTGGTTTCAAAAGTTATGTTTAAAATGAAATATTGTCTCAAACTGATGTTCTCAGACTGAGAGAATGACGTTTTCTAAGATTCTGCTGGAGCTCTGAATAACAGTTTTCAAACATCAAATAAAGGGTTTATATAGCTATATATATCAATTTGCATCTGAAATAAACAAGAGAAACACTTATTCGAAGCTGTTTTCAAAAGTTATGTTTAACCTGAAATATTGTCTCAAACTGATGTTCTCAGCCTGAGAGAATGACGTTTTCTAAGATTCTGCTGGAGCTCTGAATAACAGTTTTCAAACATCAAATAAGGGTTTATATAGCTATATATATAAATTTGCATCTGAAATAAACAAGAGAAACACTTATTCGAAGCTGTTTTCAAAAGTTATGTTTAACATGAAATATTGTCTCAAACTGATGTTCTCCGACTGAGAGAATGACATTTTCTAAGATGCTGCTGGAGCTCTGAATAACAGTTTTCAAACATCAAATAAAGGGTTTATATAGCTATATATATCAATTTGCATCTGAAATAAACAAGAGAAACACTTATTCAATGCTGTTTTCAAAAGTTATGTTTAACCTGAAATATTGTCTCAAACTGATGTTCTCAGACTGAGAGAATGACGTTTTCTAAGATTCTGCTGGAGCTCTGAATAACAGTCTTCAAACATCAAATAAAGTGTTTGTATAGCTATATATATCAATTTGCATCTGAAATAAACAAGAGAAACACTTATTCGAAGTTGTTTTCAAAAGTTATGTTTAACCTGAAATATTGTCTCAAACTGATGTTCTCAGACTGAGAGAATGACGTTTTCTAAGATTCTGCTGGAGCTCTGAATAACAGTTTTCAAACATCAAATAAAGGGTTTATATAGCGATATATATCAATTTGCATCTGTATTAAACAAGAGAAACACTTATTCAAAGCTGTTTTCAAAAGTTATGTTTAACCTGAAATATTGTCTCAAACTGATGTTCTCAGACTGAGAGAATGACGTTTTCCAAGATTCTGCTGGAGCTCTGAATAACAGTTTTCAAACATCAAATAAATGGTTTATATAGCTATATATATCAATTTGCATCTGAAATAAACAGGAGCAACACTTATTCGAAGCTGTTTTCAAAAGTTATGTTAAAATGAAATATTGTCTCAAACTGATGTTCTCAGACTGAGAGAATGACGTTTTCCAAGATTCTGCTGGAGCTCTGAATAACAGTTTTCAGACATCAAATAAAGGGTTTATATAGCTATATATATCAAATTGCATCTGAAATAAACAAGAGAAACACTTATTCGAAGCTGTTTTCAAAAGTTATGTTTAACCTGAAATATTGTCTCAAACTGATGTTCTCAGACTGAGAGAATTACGTTTCCTAAGATTCTGCTGGAGCTCTGAATAACAGTTTTCAAACATCAAATAAAGTGTTTATATAGCTATATATATCAATTTGCATCTGAAATAAACAAGAGAAACACTTATTCAAAGCTGTTTTCAAAAGTTATGTTTAACCTGAAATATTGTCTCAAACTGATGTTCTCAGACTGAGAGAATGACCTTTTCCAAGATTCTGCTGGAGCTCTGAATAACAGTTTTCAAACATCAAATAAAGGGTTTATATAGCTATATATATCAATTTGCATCTGAAATAAACAAGAGAAACACTTATTCGAAGCTGTTTTCAAAAGTTATGTTTAACCTGAAATATTGTCTCAAACTGATGTTCTCAGACTGAGAGAATGACGTTTTCTAAGATGCTGCTGGAGCTCTGAATAACAGTTTTCAAACATCAAATAAAGGGTTTATATAGCTATATATATCAATTTGCATCTGAAATAAACAAGAGAAACACTTATTCGAAGCTGTTTTCAAAAGTTATGTTTAACCTGAAATATTGTCTCAAACTGATGTTCTCAGACTGAGAGAATGACGTTTTCCAAGATTCTGCTGGAGCTCTGAATAACAGTTTTCAAACATCAAATAAAGGGTTTATATAGCTATATATATCAATTTGCATCTGAAATAAACAAGAGAAACACTTATTCGAAGCTGTTTTCAAAAGTTATGTTTAACATGAAATATTGTCTCAAACTGATGTTCTCAGACTGAGAGAATTACATTTTCTAAGATGCTGCTGGAGCTCTGAATAACAGTTTTCAAACATCAAATAAAGGGTTTATATAGCTATATATATCAATTTGCATCTGAAATAAACAAGAGAAACACTTATTCGAAGCTGTTTTCAAAAGTTATGTTTAACCTGAAATATTGTCTCAAACTGATGTTCTCAGACTGAGAGAATGACATTTTCTAAGATTCTGCTGGAGCTCTGAATAACAGTTTTCAAACATCAAATAAAGGGTTTATATAGCTATATATATCAATTTGCATCTGAAATAAACAAGAGAAACACTTATTCTAAGCTGTTTTCAAAAGTTATGTTTAAAATGAAATATTGTCTCAAACTGATGTTCTCAGACTGAGAGAATGACGTTTTCTAAGATGCTGCTGGAGCTCTGAATAACAGTTTTCAAACATCAAATAAAGGGTTTATATAGCTATATATATCAATTTGCATCTGAACTAAACAAGAGAAACACTTATTCGAAGCTGTTTTCAAAAGTTATGTTTAACCTGAAATATTGTCTCAAACTGATGTTCTCAGACTGAGAGAATGACGTTTTCCAAGATTCTGCTGGAGCTCTGAATAACAGTTTTCAAATATAAATTTGCATCTGAAATAAACAAGAGAAACATTTATTCGAAGCTGTTTTCAAAAGTTATGTTTAACCTGAACTATTGTCTCAAACTGATGTTCTCAGACTGAGAGAATGACGTTTTCTAACATGCTGCTGGAGCTCTGAATAACAGTTTTCAAATGTCAAATAAAGGGTTTATATAGCTATATATATCAATTCGCATCTGAAATAAACAAGAGAAACACTTATTCGAAGCTGTTTTCAAAAGTTATGTTTAACCTGAAATATTGTCTCAAACTGATGTTCTCAGACTGAGAGAATGACGTTTTCTAAGATTCTGCTGGAGCTCTGAATAACAGTTTTCAAACATCAAATAAAGGGTTTATATAGCTATATATATCAATTTGCATCTGAAATAAACAAGAGAAACACTTAATCGAAGCTGTTTTCAAAAGTTATGTTTAACATGAAATATTGTCTCAAACTGATGTTCTCAGACACAGAGAATGACATTTTCTAAGATGCTGCTGGAGCTCTGAATAACAGTTTTCAAACATCAAATAAAGGGTTTATATAGCTATATATATCAATTTGCATCTGAAATAAACAAGAGAAACACTTATTCGAAGCTGTTTTCAAAAGTTATGTTTAACATGAAATATTGTCTCAAACTGATGTTCTCAGACTGAGAGAATGACGTTTTCCAAGATTCTGCTGGAGCTCTGAATAACAATTTTCAAATATAAATTTGTATCTGAAATAAACAAGAGAAACACTTATTCGAAGCTGTTTTCAAAAGTTATGTTTACCCTTAAATATTGTCTCAAACTGATGTTCTCAGACTGAGAGAATGACGTTTTCTAAGATTCTGCTGGAGCTCTGAATAACAGTTTTCAAACATCAAATAAAGGGTTTATATAGCTATATATATCAATTTGCATTTGAAATAAACAAGAGAAACACTTATTCGAAGTTGTTTTCAAAAGTTATGTTAAAATGAAATATTGTCTCAAACTGATGTTCTCAGACTCAGAATGACGTTTTCCAAGATTCTGCTGGAGCTCTGAATAACAGTTTTCAAAGATCAAATAAAGGGTTTATATAGCTATATATATCAATTTGCATCTGAAATAAACAAGAGAAACACTTATTCGAAGCTGTTTTCAAAAGTTATGTTTAACATGAAATATTGTCTCAAACTGATGTTCTCAGACTGAGAGAATGACGTTTTCTAAGATGCTGCTGGAGCTCTGAATAACAGTTTTCAAACATCAAATAAAGGGTTTATATAGCTATATATATCAATTTGCATCTGAAATAAACAAGAGAAACACTTATTCGAAGCTGTTTTCAAAAGTTATGTTTAACCTGAAATATTGTCTCAAACTGATGTTCTCAGAATGAGAGAATTACATTTTCTAAGATGCTGCTGGAGCTCTGAATAACAGTTTTCAAACATCAAATAAAGGGTTTATATAGCTATATATATCAATTTGCATCTGAAATAAACAAGAGAAACACTTATTCGAAGCTGTTTTCAAAAGTTATGTTTAACATGAAATATTGTCTCAAACTGATGTTCTCAGACTGAGAGAATGACGTTTTCCAAGATTCTGCTGGAGCTCTGAATAACAGTTTTCAAATATAAATTTGCATCTGAAATAAACAAGAGAAACACTTATTCGAAGCTGTTTTCAAAAGTTATGTTTAACCTGAAATATTGTCTCAAACTGATGTTCTCAGACTGAGAGAATGACGTTTTCTAAGATTCAGCTGGAGCTCTGAATAACAGTTTTCAAACATCAAATAAAGGGTTTATATAGCTATATATATCAATTTGCATCTGAAATAAACAAGAGAAACACTTATTCGAAGCTGTTTTCAAAAGTTATGTTTAACATGAAATATTGTCTCAAACTGATGTTCTCAGACTGAGAGAATGACATTTTCTAAGATGCTGCTGGAGCTCTGAATAACAGTTTTCAAACATCAAATAAAGGGTTAATATAGCTATATATATCAATTTGCATCAGAAATAAACAAGAGAAACACTTATTAAAAGCTGTTTTCAAAGGATATGTTTAAGTGAGACCTTCTCTAAAAGTGATGTATTCAGACTGAGATGTATTTGAAGTCCAATCCCGCCACCTTGTGGTTCTTCTTATTTGTCAACATTTCTCTTTTTTTTTCCACAATGCAATTCCCCCAAGCACCCTACCTGGTGCACAAACCAAACACCACCATGTCTTCTCCTTTGAATTTGATTGACAGGTCCACCAGAACGGTCTTGTAGATGCAGCATTGCGTTGTCTAGTCCGAGCGAGTCTCAGAATGTTTTCACAGTCTTGGAAGTAGTGAACGCGGGCTAAGATGCTGCTGGAGCTCTGAATAACAGTTTTCAAACATCAAATAAATTGTTTATATAGCTATATATATCAATTTGCATCTGAAATAAACAAGAGAAACACTTATTCAAAGTTGTTTTCAAAAGTTATGTTTAACCTGAAATATTGTCTCAAACTAAAGTTCTCAGACTGAGAGAATAACGTTTTCTAAGATTCTGCTGGAGCTCTGAATAACAGTTTTCAAACATCAAATAAAGGGTTTATATAGCTATATATATCAATTTGCATCTGAAATAAACAAGAGAAACACTTATTCGAAGCTGTTTTCAAAAGTTATGTTTAACATGAAATATTGTCTCAAACTGATGTTCTCAGACTGAGAGAATGACATTTTCTAAGATGCTGCTGGAGCTCTGAATAACAGTTTTCAAACATCAAATAAAGGGTTAATATAGCTATATATATCAATTTGCATCAGAAATAAACAAGAGAAACACTTATTAAAAGCTGTTTTCAAAGGATATGTTTAAGTGAGACCTTCTCTAAAAGTGATGTATTCAGACTGAGATGTATTTGAAGTCCAATCCCGCCACCTTGTGGTTCTTCTTATTTGTCAACATTTCTCTTTTTTTTTCCACAATGCAATTCCCCCAAGCACCCTACCTGGTGCACAAACCAAACACCACCATGTCTTCTCCTTTGAATTTGATTGACAGGTCCACCAGAACGGTCTTGTAGATGCAGCATTGCGTTGTCTAGTCCGAGCGAGTCTCAGAATGTTTTCACAGTCTTGAAAGTAGTGAACGCGGGCTAAGATGCTGCTGGAGCTCTGAATAACAGTTTTCAAACATCAAATAAATTGTTTATATAGCTATATATATCAATTTGCATCTGAAATAAACAAGAGAAACACTTATTCAAAGTTGTTTTCAAAAGTTATGTTTAACCTGAAATATTGTCTCAAACTAAAGTTCTCAGACTGAGAGAATAACGTTTTCTAAGATTCTGCTGGAGCTCTGAATAACAGTTTTCAAACATCAAATAAAGGGTTAATATAGCTATATATATCAATTTGCATCAGAAATAAACAAGAGAAACACTTATTAAAAGCTGTTTTCAAAGGATATGTTTAAGTGAGACCTTCTCTAAAAGTGATGTATTCAGACTGAGATGTATTTGAAGTCCAATCCCGCCACCTTGTGGTTCTTCTTATTTGTCAACATTTCTCTTTTTTTTTCCACAATGCAATTCCCCCAAGCACCCTACCTGGTGCACAAACCAAACACCACCATGTCTTCTCCTTTGAATTTGATTGACAGGTCCACCAGAACGGTCTTGTAGATGCAGCATTGCGTTGTCTAGTCCGAGCGAGTCTCAGAATGTTTTCACAGTCTTGAAAGTAGTGAACGCGGGCTAAGATGCTGCTGGAGCTCTGAATAACAGTTTTCAAACATCAAATAAATTGTTTATATAGCTATATATATCAATTTGCATCTGAAATAAACAAGAGAAACACTTATTCAAAGTTGTTTTCAAAAGTTATGTTTAACCTGAAATATTGTCTCAAACTAAAGTTCTCAGACTGAGAGAATAACGTTTTCTAAGATTCTGCTGGAGCTCTGAATAACAGTTTTCAAACATCAAATAAAGGGTTTATATAGCTATATATATCAATTTGCATCTGAAATAAACAAGAGAAACACTTATTCGAAGCTGTTTTCAAAAGTTATGTTTAACATGAAATATTGTCTCAAACTGATGTTCTCAGACACAGAGAATGACATTTTCTAAGATGCTGCTGGAGCTCTGAATAACAGTTTTCAAACATCAAATAAAGGGTTTATATAGCTATATATATCAATTTGCATCTGAAATAAACAAGAGAAACACTTATTCAAAGCTGTTTTCAAAGGATATGTTTAAGTGAGACCTTCTCTAAAAGTGATGTATTCAGACTGAGATGTATTTGAAGTCCAATCCCGCCACCTTGTGGTTTTTCTTATTAATCAACATTTCTCTTTTTTTTCCACAATGCAATTCCCCCAAGCACCCTACCTGGTGCACAAACCAAACACCACCATGTCTTCTCCTTTGAATTTGTTTGACAGGTCCACCAGAACGGTCTTGTAGATGCAGCATTGCGTTGTCTAGTCCGAGCGAGTCTCAGAATGTTTTCACAGTCTTGGAAGTAGTGAACGCGGGCTAAGATGCTGCTGGAGCTCTGAATAACAGTTTTCAAACGTCAAATAAAGGGTTAATAAAGCTATATATATCAAATTGCATCTGAAATAAACAAGAGAAACACTTATTCGAAGCTGTTTTCAAAAGTTATGTTAAAATGAAATATTGTCTCAAACTGATGTTCTCAGACTGAGAATGACGTTTTCCAAGATTCTGCCGGAGCTCTGAATAACAGTTTTCAAACATCAAATAAAGGGTTTATATAGCTATATATATCAATTTGCATCTGAAATAAACAAGAGAAACACTTATTCCAAGCTGTTTTCAAAAGTTATGTTTAACCTAAAATATTGTCTCAAACTGATGTTCTCAGACTGAGAGAATGACGTTTTCCAAGATTCTGCTGGAGCTCTGAATAACAGTTTTCAAATATCAATTTGCATCTGAAATAAACAAGAGAAACACTTATTCGAAGCTGTTTTCAAAAGTTATGTTTAACATGAAATATTGTCTCAAACTGATGTTCTCAGACTGAGAGAATGACGTTTTCCAAGATTCTGCTGGAGCTCTGAATAACAGTTTTCAAATATAAATTTGCATCTGAAATAAACAAGAGAAACACTTATTCGAAGCTGTTTTCAAAAGTTATGTTTAACCTGAAATATTGTCTCAAACTGATGTTCTCAGACTGAGAGAATGACGTTTTCTAAGATTCAGCTGGAGCTCTGAATAACAGTTTTCAAACATCAAATAAAGGGTTTATATAGCTATATATATCAATTTGCATCTGAAATAAACAAGAGAAACACTTATTCGAAGCTGTTTTCAAAAGTTATGTTTAACATGAAATATTGTCTCAAACTGATGTTCTCAGACTGAGAGAATGACATTTTCTAAGATGCTGCTGGAGCTCTGAATAACAGTTTTCAAACATCAAATAAAGGGTTAATATAGCTATGTATATCAATTTGCATCAGAAATAAACAAGAGAAACACTTATTAAAAGCTGTTTTCAAAGGATATGTTTAAGTGAGACCTTCTCTAAAAGTGATGTATTCAGACTGAGATGTATTTGAAGTCCAATCCCGCCACCTTGTGGTTCTTCTTATTTGTCAACATTTCTCTTTTTTTTTCCACAATGCAATTCCCCCAAGCACCCTACCTGGTGCACAAACCAAACACCACCATGTCTTCTCCTTTGAATTTGATTGACAGGTCCACCAGAACGGTCTTGTAGATGCAGCATTGCGTTGTCTAGTCCGAGCGAGTCTCAGAATGTTTTCACAGTCTTGAAAGTAGTGAACGCGGGCTAAGATGCTGCTGGAGCTCTGAATAACAGTTTTCAAACATCAAATAAATTGTTTATATAGCTATATATATCAATTTGCATCTGAAATAAACAAGAGAAACACTTATTCAAAGTTGTTTTCAAAAGTTATGTTTAACCTGAAATATTGTCTCAAACTAAAGTTCTCAGACTGAGAGAATAACGTTTTCTAAGATTCTGCTGGAGCTCTGAATAACAGTTTTCAAACATCAAATAAAGGGTTTATTTAGCTATATATATCAATTTGCATCTGAAATAAACAAGAGAAACACTTATTCGAAGCTGTTTTCAAAAGTTATGTTTAACATGAAATATTGTCTCAAACTGATGTTCTCAGACTGAGAATGACGTTTTCCAAGATTCTGCCGGAGCTCTGAATAACAGTTTTCAAACATCAAATAAAGGGTTTATATAGCTATATATATCAAATTGCATCTGAAATAAACAAGAGAAACACTTATTCCAAGCTGTTTTCAAAAGTTATGTTTAACATGAAATATTGTCTCAAACTGATGTTCTCAGACTGAGAGAATGACGTTTTCCAAGATTCTGCTGGAGCTCTGAATAACAGTTTTCAAATATAAATTTGCATCTGAAATAAACAAGAGAAACACTTATTCGAAGCTGTTTTCAAAAGTTATGTTTAACCTGAAATATTGTCTCAAACTGATGTTCTCAGACTGAGAGAATGACGTTTTCTAAGATTCAGCTGGAGCTCTGAATAACAGTTTTCAAACATCAAATAAAGGGTTTATATAGCTATATATATCAATTTGCATCTGAAATAAACAAGATAAACACTTATTCGAAGCTGTTTTCAAAAGTTATGTTTAACATGAAATATTGTCTCAAACTGATGTTCTCAGACTGAGAGAATGACATTTTCTAAGATGCTGCTGGAGCTCTGAATAACAGTTTTCAAACATCAAATAAAGGGTTAATATAGCTATATATATCAATTTGCATCAGAAATAAACAAGAGAAACACTTATTAAAAGCTGTTTTCAAAGGATATGTTTAAGTGAGACCTTCTCTAAAAGTGATGTATTCAGACTGAGATGTATTTGAAGTCCAATCCCGCCACCTTGTGGTTCTTCTTATTTGTCAACATTTCTCTTTTTTTTTCCACAATGCAATTCCCCCAAGCACCCTACCTGGTGCACAAACCAAACACCACCATGTCTTCTCCTTTGAATTTGATTGACAGGTCCACCAGAACGGTCTTGTAGATGCAGCATTGCGTTGTCTAGTCCGAGCGAGTCTCAGAATGTTTTCACAGTCTTGAAAGTAGTGAACGCGGGCTAAGATGCTGCTGGAGCTCTGAATAACAGTTTTCAAACATCAAATAAATTGTTTATATAGCTATATATATCAATTTGCATCTGAAATAAACAAGAGAAACACTTATTCAAAGTTGTTTTCAAAAGTTATGTTTAACCTGAAATATTGTCTCAAACTAAAGTTCTCAGACTGAGAGAATAACGTTTTCTAAGATTCTGCTGGAGCTCTGAATAACAGTTTTCAAACATCAAATAAAGGGTTTATATAGCTATATATATCAATTTGCATCTGAAATAAACAAGAGAAACACTTATTCGAAGCTGTTTTCAAAAGTTATGTTTAACATGAAATATTGTCTCAAACTGATGTTCTCAGACACAGAGAATGACATTTTCTAAGATGCTGCTGGAGCTCTGAATAACAGTTTTCAAACATCAAATAAAGGGTTTATATAGCTATATATATCAATTTGCATCTGAAATAAACAAGAGAAACACTTATTCAAAGCTGTTTTCAAAGGATATGTTTAAGTGAGACCTTCTCTAAAAGTGATGTATTCAGACTGAGATGTATTTGAAGTCCAATCCCGCCACCTTGTGGTTTTTCTTATTAATCAACATTTCTCTTTTTTTTCCACAATGCAATTCCCCCAAGCACACTACCTGGTGCACAAACCAAACACCACCATGTCTTCTCCTTTGAATTTGTTTGACAGGTCCACCAGAACGGTCTTGTAGATGCAGCATTGCGTTGTCTAGTCCGAGCGAGTCTCAGAATGTTTTCACAGTCTTGGAAGTAGTGAACGCGGGCTAAGATGCTGCTGGAGCTCTGAATAACAGTTTTCAAACGTCAAATAAAGGGTTAATATAGCTATATATATCAAATTGCATCTGAAATAAACAAGAGAAAAACTTATTCGAAGCTGTTTTCAAAAGTTATGTTAAAATGAAATATTGTCTCAAACTGATGTTCTCAGACTGAGAATGACGTTTTCCAAGATTCTGCCGGAGCTCTGAATAACAGTTTTCAAACATCAAATAAAGGGTTTATATAGCTATATATATCAAATGGCATCTGAAATAAACAAGAGAAACACTTATTCCAAGCTGTTTTCAAAAGTTATGTTTAACCTAAAATATTGTCTCAAACTGATGTTCTCAGACTGAGAGAATTACATTTTCCAAGACTCTGCTGGAGCTCTGAATAACAGTTTTCAAACATCAAATAAAGGGTTTATATAGCTATATATATCAATTTGCATCTGAAATAAACAAGAGAAACACTTATTCGAAGCTGTTTTCAAAAGTTATGTTTAACATGAAATATTGTCTCAAACTGATGTTCTCAGACACAGAGAATGACATTTTCTAAGATGCTGCTGGAGCTCTGAATAACAGTTTTCAAACATCAAATAAAGGGTTTATATAGCTATATATATCAATTTGCACCTGAAATAAACAAGAGAAACACTTATTCAAAGCTGTTTTCAAAGGATATGTTTAAGTGAGACCTTCTCTAAAAGTGATGTATTCAGACTGAGATGTATTTGAAGTCCAATCCCGCCACCTTGTGGTTTTTTTTATTTATCAACATTTCTCTATTTTTTCCACAATGCAATTCCCCCAAGCACCCATTCGAAGCTGTTTTCAAAAGTTATGTTTAACCTGAAATATTGTCTCAAACTGATGTTCTCAGACTGAGAGAATGACGTTTTCTAAGATTCAGCTGGAGCTCTGAATAACAGTTTTCAAACATCAAATAAAGGGTTTATATAGCTATATATATCAATTTGCATCTGAAATAAACAAGAGAAACACTTATTCGAAGCTGTTTTCAAAAGTTATGTTTAACATGAAATATTGTCTCAAACTGATGTTCTCAGACTGAGAGAATGACATTTTCTAAGATGCTGCTGGAGCTCTGAATAACAGTTTTCAAACATCAAATAAAGGGTTTATATAGCTATATATATCAATTTGCATCTGAAATAAACAAGAGAAACACTTATTCAAAGCTGTTTTCAAAGGATATGTTTAAGTGAGACCTTCTCTAAAAGTGATGTATTCAGACTGAGATGTATTTGAAGTCCAATCCCGCCACCTTGTGGTTTTTCTTATTTATCAACATTTCTCTTTTTTTTCCACAATGCAATTCCCCCAAGCACCCTACCTGGTGCACAAACCAAACACCACCATGTCTTCTCCTTTGAGTTTGATTGAGAGGTCCACCAGAACGGTCTTGTAGATGCAGCATTGCGTTGTCTAGTCCGAGCGAGTCTCAGAATGTTTCCACAGTCTTGGAAGTAGTGAACGCGGGCTAAGATGCTGCTGGAGCTCTGAATAACAGTTTTCAAACATCAAATAAATTGTTTATATAGCTATATATATCAAGTTGCATCTGAAATAAACAAGAGAAACACTTATTCGAAGCTGTTTTCAAAAGTTATGTTTAACATGAAATATTGTCCACCTCTTGCTCAGATGACGTCCTTCCTTGTAGGCTTTTTATCAAAGTATTTGATGTAATTGGCCCCTGGGTTACCAATATGGTGAACCTCTCCCTTTCCACAGGGGTTTTTCCCAATGCATTTAAACATGCCATTGTGGAGCCTCTGCTCAAAAAACCAGGCTTAGACCCAACTGACCTCAGTAATTTCAGGCCTATTTCTAAGCTCCCTTTCTTGTCCAAGATCTTGGAGAAGGTGGTGTCCGAGCAGCTGTCTTTGTTCTTGGATCAGAGCGACATCCATGAGAAGTTTCAGTCTGGCTTCCGTAAACATCACTCTACGGAGACAGCTTTACTGAAAGTGTCCAGTGACATCATGATGTCGGCTGACTCTGGTAAATTCTCTGTTCTGGTTCTCTTGGATCTGTCGTCAGCCTTTGACACAGTTGATCACCAGATCCTGCTGAGAAGACTAAGGGATGAAGTGGGACTGTCTGGGTCTGTGTTAGAATGGTTCTCATCTTACCTTTCTGGGCGCAGTTTTAGTGTATCTGCCAATCAAATGAGGTCTGAATCGGCAGATCTGTTGTGTGGAGTCCCTCAAGGTTCTGTTCTGGGTCCTTTATTGTTTTTGCTGTACTTGATTCCCCTTGGTAAAATCATTCAGAGATTTCCAGATGTTTCTTATCACATTTTTGCTGATGACATCCAGCTCTACTGCTCTTTTGATCCAACTGAGCCCCAAAGGCTGAACAGCTTAGTCAATTGTTTGCTAGAAATCAAACAATGGCTGAGTGAAAACACTTTACAGCTTAATGTGGACAAAACTGAAACTCTGGTGATTGCTCCTGATGATACGATTCCAGGGTTGAGTCAGTACTTGGGTGACTTAGGTCAGTCTGTCAAACTGAGCCTGAGAAACCTGGGTGTTGTATTTGATAAAGACATGTCTCTTGTTCAACACTGTAGAAAACTGACCAGAAACTGTTTCCTTCAACTGAGAAAAATCTCTAAACTTAGGAAAATGCTGTCACAACATGATCTGGAGCTTGTAATCCATGCGTTTGTTTCTTCTCGTCTGGACTATTGTAACAGTTTGTTTTCATGTCTTAACAAGAAGGAGCTGTCTCGCCTGCAGTTGATTCAGAACTCTGCAGCGAGAATTCTGACCCGCTCTAGTAGAAGAACTCACATTTCTCCGGTCCTTAAAACTCTTCACTGGCTTCCAGTTTCTTTCAGGATCAACTTTAAAATTCTGGTTCTTACTTTCAGAGCTATTCATGGTCAGGCTCCTCCTTACATCACTGATCTGATCCAGCCTTACACCCCAGCTCGGTCTCTGAGGTCTGTGGATCAGAATCTACTTATGGTTCCACGCACACGGCTCAGGACCAGAGGAGAGAAATCTTTTCAGGCTGTTGCTCCTAAGCTTTGGAACAATCTTCCTCTCTCTTTGCGCTTGATGGAGTCTACTGACTCCTTTCAGAAACATCTTAAGACGTTTCTATTTGTGCAGGCTTTTCCTTGAATTTCTCGAACTCCTGTGTTGTTCTCGGTGTTGTCTTGATCTTTGAAGTATGTACTGTTTTGAGTATTGTTTTGATTGTTAAAGCGCTTTGTGGCCCCGGTCTCGAAAAGCGCTATATAAATATATATTACTTACTTACTTACTTATTCGAAGCTGTTTTCAAAAGTTATGTTTAACCTTAAATATTGTCTCAAACTGATGTTCTCAGACTGAGAGAATGACGTTTTCTAAGATTCTGCTGGAGCTCTGAATAACAGTTTTCAAACATCAAATAAAGGGTTTATATAGCTATATATATCAATTTGCATCTGAAATAAACAAGAGAAACACTTATTCGAAGCTGTTTTCAAAAGTTATGTTTAACATGAAATATTGTCTCAAACTGATGTTCTCAGACTGAGAGAATGACGTTTTCCAAGATTCTGCTGGAGCTCTGAATAACAATTTTCAAATATAAATTTGTATCTGAAATAAACAAGAGAAACACTTATTCGAAGCTGTTTTCAAAAGTTATGTTTACCCTTAAATATTGTCTCAAACTGATGTTCTCAGACTGAGAGAATGACGTTTTCTAAGATTCTGCTGGAGCTCTGAATAACAGTTTTCAAACATCAAATAAAGGGTTTATATAGCTATATATATCAATTTGCATTTGAAATAAACAAGAGAAACACTTATTCGAAGCTGTTTTCAAAAGTTATGTTAAAATGAAATATTGTCTCAAACTGATGTTCTCAGACTCAGAATGACGTTTTCCAAGATTCTGCTGGAGCTCTGAATAACAGTTTTCAAAGATCAAATAAAAGGTTTATATAGCTATATATATCAATTCGCATCTGAAATAAACAAGAGAAACACTTATTCGAAGCTGTTTTCAAAAATTATGTTTAACCTGAAATATTGTCTCAAACTGATGTTCTCAGACTGAGAGAATGACGTTTTCTAAGATTCTGCTGGAGCTCTGAATAACAGTTTTCAAACATCAAATAAAGGGTTTATATAGCTATATATATCAATTTGCATCTGAAATAAACAAGAGAAACACTTATTCGAAGCTGTTTTCAAAAGTTATGTTTAACATGAAATATTGTCTCAAACTGATGTTCTCAGACTGAGAGAATTACATTTTCTAAGATGCTGCTGGAGCTCTGAATAACAGTTTTCAAACATCAAATAAAGGGTTTATATAGCTATATATATCAATTTGCATCTGAAATAAACAAGAGAAACACTTATTCGAAGCTGTTTTCAAAAGTTATGTTTAACCTGAAATATTGTCTCAAACTGATGTTCTCAGACTGAGAGAATGACGTTTTCCAAGATTCTGCTGGAGCTCTGAATAACAATTTTCAAATATAAATTTGCATCTGAAATAAACAAGAGAAACACTTATTCGAAGCTGTTTTCAAAAGTTATGTTAAAATGAAATATTGTCTCAAACTGATGTTCTCAGACTCAGAATGATGTTTTCCAAGATTCTGCTGGAGCTCTGAATAACAGTTTTCAAACATCAAATAAAGGGTTTATATAGCTATATATATCAATTTGCATTTGAAATAAACAAGAGAAACACTTATTCGAAGCTGTTTTCAAAAGTTATGTTTAACCTGAAATATTGTCTCAAACTGATGTTCTCAGACTGAGAGAATGACGTTTTCCAAGATTCTGCTGGAGCTCTGAATAACAATTTTCAAATATAAATTTGTATCTGAAATAAACAAGAGAAACACTTATTCTAAGCTGTTTTCAAAAGTTATGTTTACCCTTAAATATTGTCTCAAACTGATGTTCTCAGACTGAGAGAATGACGTTTTCTAAGATTCTGCTGGAGCTCTGAATAACAGTTTTCAAACATCAAATAAAGGGTTTATATAGCTATATATATCAATTTGCATCTGAAATAAACAAGAGAAACACTTATTCGAAGCTGTTTTCAAAAGTTATGTTAAAATGAAATATTGTCTCAAACTGATGTTCTCAGACTCAGAATGACGTTTTCCAAGATTCTGCTGGAGCTCTGAATAACAGTTTTCAAAGATCAAATAAAGGGTTTATATAGCTATATATATCAATTCGCATCTGAAATAAACAAGAGAAACACTTATTCGAAGCTGTTTTCAAAAATTATGTTTAACCTGAAATATTGTCTCAAACTGATGTTCTCAGACTGAGAGAATGACGTTTTCTAAGATTCTGCTGGAGCTCTGAATAACAGTTTTCAAACATCAAATAAAGGGTTTATATAGCTATATATATCAATTTGCATCTGAAATAAACAAGAGAAACACTTATTCGAAGCTGTTTTCAAAAGTTATGTTTAACATGAAATATTGTCTCAAACTGATGTTCTCAGACTGAGAGAATTACATTTTCTAAGATGCTGCTGGAGCTCTGAATAACAGTTTTCAAACATCAAATAAAGGGTTTATATAGCTATATATATCAATTTGCATCTGAAATAAACAAGAGAAACACTTATTCGAAGCTGTTTTCAAAAGTTATGTTTAACCTGAAATATTGTCTCAAACTGATGTTCTCAGACTGAGAGAATGACGTTTTCCAAGATTCTGCTGGAGCTCTGAATAACAATTTTCAAATATAAATTTGCATCTGAAATAAACAAGAGAAACACTTATTCGAAGCTGTTTTCAAAAGTTATGTTTAACATGAAATATTGTCTCAAACTGATGTTCTCAGACTGAGAGAATGACGTTTTCCAAGATTCTGCTGGAGCTCTGAATAACAATTTTCAAATATAAATGTGTATCTGAAATAAACAAGAGAAACACTTATTCGAAGCTGTTTTCAAAAGTTATGTTTAACCTTAAATATTGTCTCAAACTGATGTTCTCAGACTGAGAGAATGACGTTTTCTAAGATTCTGCTGGAGCTCTGAATAACAGTTTTCAAACATCAAATAAAGGGTTTATATAGCTATATATATCAATTTGCATTTAAATAAACAAGAGAAACACTTATTCGAAGCTGTTTTCAAAAGTTATGTTAAAATGAAATATTGTCTCAAACTGATGTTCTCAGACTCAGAATGACGTTTTCCAAGATTCTGCTGGAGCTCTGAATAACAGTTTTCAAACATCAGATAAAAGGGTTAATATAGCTATATAAATCAAATTGCATCTGAAATAAACAAGAGAAACACTTATTCGAAGCTGTTTTCAAAAGTTATGTTAAAATGAAATATTGTCTCAAACTGATGTTCTCAGACTGAGAATGACGTTTTCCAAGATTCTGCTGGAGCTCTGAATAACAGTTTTCAAACATCAAATAAAGGGTTTATATAGCTATATATATCAAATTGCATCTGAAATAAACAAGAGAAAAACTTATTCCAAGCTGTTTTCAAAAGTTATGTTTAACCTAAAATATTGTCTCAAACTGATGTTCTCAGACTGAGAGAATGACATTTTCCAAGACTCTGCTGGAGCTCTGAATAACAGTTTTCAAACATCAACTAAAGGGTTTATATAGCTATATATATTAATTTGCATCTGAAATAAACAAGAGAAACACTTATTCGAAGCTGTTTTCAAAAGTTATGTTAAACCTGAAATATTGTCTCAAACTGATGTTCTCGGACTGAGAATGACGTTTTCCAAGATTCTGCTGGAGCTCTGAATAACAGTTTTCAAACATCAAATAAAGGGTTTATATAGCTATATATATCAAATTGCATCTGAAATAAACAAGAGAAACACTTATTCCAAGCTGTTTTCAAAAGTTATGTTTAACCTAAAATATTGTCTCAAACTAATGTTCTCAGACTGAGAATGACATTTTCCAAGACTCTGCTGGAGCTCTGAATAACAGTTTTCAAACATCAAATAAAGGGTTTATATAGCTATATATATCAATTTTCATCTGAAATAAACAAGAGAAACACTTATTCAAAGCTGTTTTCAAAAGTTATGTTTAACATGAAATATTGTCTCAAATTGATGTTCTCAGACTCAGAGAATGACATTTTTTAAGATGCTGCTGGAGCTCTGAATATCAGTTTTCAAACATCAAATAAAGGGTTTATATAGCTATATATATTAATTTGCATCTGAAATAAACAAGAGAAACACTTATTAGAAGCTGTTTTCAAAAGTTATGTTTAACATGAAATATTGTCTCAAACTGATGTTCTCAGACTCAGAGAATGACATTTTATAAGATGCTGCTGGAGCTCTGAATATCAGTTTTCAAACATCAAATAAAGGGTTTATATAGCTATATATATTAATTTGCATCTGAAATAAACAAGAGAAACACTTATTCGAAGCTGTTTTCAAAAGTTATGTTAAAATTAAATATTGTCTCAAACTGATGTTCTCAGACTGAGAATGACATTTTCCATGATTCTGCTGGAGCTCTGAATAACAGTTTTCAAACATCAAATAAAGGGTTTATATAGCTATATATATCATATTGCATCTGAAATAAACAAGAGAAACACTTATTCCAAGCTGTTTTCAAAAGTTATGTTTAACCTGAAATATTGTCTCAAACTGATGTTCTCAGACTGAGAGAATGACATTTTCCAAGATTCTGCTGGAGCTCTGAATAACCGTTTTCAAACATCAACTAAAGGGTTTATATAGCTATATATATCAATTTGCATCTGAAATAAACAAGAGAAACACTTATTCCAAGCTGTTTTCAAAAGTTATGTTTAACATGAAATATTGTCTCAAACTGATGTTCTCAGACTGAGAGAATGACGTTTTCTAAGATTCTGCTGGAGCTCTGAATAACAGTTTTCAAACGTCAAATAAAGGGTTTATATAGCTATATACATCAATTTGCATCTGAAATAAACAAGAGAAACACTTATTCGAAGCTGTTTTCAAAAGGTATGTTTAACCTGAAATATTGTCTCAAACTGATGTTCTCAGACTGAGAAAATGACGTTTTCTAAGATTCAGCTGGAGCTCTGAATAACAGTTTTCAAACATCACATAAAGGGTTTATATAGCTATATATATCAACTTGCATCTGAAATAAACAAGAGAAACACTTATTCGAAGCTGTTTTCAAAAGTTATGTTTAACATGAAATATTGTCTCAAACTGATGTTCTCAGACTGAGAGAATGACGTTTTCCAAGATTCTGCTGGAGCTCTGAATAACAATTTTCAAATATAAATGTGTATCTGAAATAAACAAGAGAAACACTTATTCGAAGCTGTTTTCAAAAGTTATGTTTAACCTTAAATATTGTCTCAAACTGATGTTCTCAGACTGAGAGAATGACGTTTTCTAAGATTCTGCTGGAGCTCTGAATAACAGTTTTCAAACATCAAATAAAGGGTTTATGTAGCTATATATATCAATTTGCATTTGAAATAAACAAGAGAAACACTTATTCGAAGCTGTTTTCAAAAGTTATGTTAAAATGAAATATTGTCTCAAACTGATGTTCTCAGACTGAGAATGACGTTTTCCAAGATTCTGCTGGAGCTCTGAATAACAGTTTTCAAACATCAAATAAAGGGTTTATATAGCTATATATATCAAATTGCATCTGAAATAAACAAGAGAAACACTTATTCCAAGCTGTTTTCAAAAATTATGTTTAACCTAAAATATTGTCTCAAACTGATGTTCTCAGACTGAGAGAATGACATTTTCCAAGACTCTGCTGGAGCTCTGAATAACAGTTTTCAAACATCAAATAAAGGGTTTATATAGCTATATATATCAATTTGCATCTGAAATAAACAAGAGAAACACTTATTCTAAGCTGTTTTCAAAAGTTATGTTTAAAATGAAATATTGTCTCAAACTGATGTTCTCAGACTGAGAGAATGATGTTTTCTAAGATGCTGCTGGAGCTCTGAATAACAGTTTTTCAAACATCAAATAAAGGGTTTATATAGCTATATATATCAATTTGCATCTGAAATAAACAAGAGAAACACTTATTCCAAGTTGTTTTCAAAAGTTATGTTTAACCTAAAATATTGTCTCAAACTGATGTTCTCAGACTGAGAGAATGACATTTTCCAAGACTCTGCTGGAGCTCTGAATAACAGTTTTCAAACATCAACTAAAGGGTTTATATAGCTATATATATCAATTTGCATCTGAAATAAACAAGAGAAACACTTATTCGAAGCTGTTTCCAAAAGTTATGTTAAAATGAAATATTGTCTCAAACTGATGTTCTCGGACTGAGAATGACGTTTTCCAAGATTCTGCTGGAGCTCTGAATAACAGTTTTCAAACATCAAATAAAGGGTTTATATAGCTATATATATCAAATTGCATCTGAAATAAACAAGAGAAACACTTATTCCAAGCTGTTTTCAAAAGTTATGTTTAACCTAAAATATTGTCTCAAACTGATGTTCTCAGACTGAGAATGACATTTTCCAAGACTCTGCTGGAGCTCTGAATAACAGTTTTCAAACATCAACTAAAGGGTTTATATAGCTATATATATCAATTTGCATCTGAAATAAACAAGAGAAACACTTATTCGAAGCTGTTTTCAAAAGTTATGTTTAACCTGAAATATTGTCTCAAACTGATGTTCTCAGACTGAGAGAATGACGTTTTCCAAGATTCTGCTGGAGCTCTGAATAACAGTTTTCAAACATCAAATAAAGGGTTTATATAGCTATATATATCAATTTGCATCTGAAATAAACAAGAGAAACACTTATTCGAAGCTGTTTTCAAAAGTTATGTTTAACCTGAAATATTGTCTCAAATTGATGTTCTCAGACTTAGAGAATGACATTTTTTAAGATGCTGCTGGAGCTCTGAATAACAGTTTTCAAACATCAAATAAAGGGTTTATATAGCTATATATATCAATTTGCATCTGAAATAAACAAGAGAAACACTTATTCAAAGCTGTTTTCAAAAGTTATATTTAACCTGAAATATTGTCTCAAACTGATGTTCTCAGACTGAGAGAATGACGTTTTCTAAGATTCTGCTGGAGCTCTGAATAACAGTTTTCAAACATCAAATAAAGGGTTTATATAGCTATATATATCAATTTTCATCTGAAATAAACAAGAGAAACACTTATTCGAAGCTGTTTTCAAAAGTTATGTTTAACATGAAATATTGTCTCAAATTGATGTTCTCAGACTCAGAGAATGACATTTTTTAAGATGCTGCTGGAGCTCTGAATATCAGTTTTCAAACATCAAATAAAGGGTTTATATAGCTATATATATTAATTTGCATCTGAAATAAACAAGAGAAACACTTATTCGAAGCTGTTTTCAAAAGTTATGTTTAACATGAAATATTGTCTCAAACTGATGTTCTCAGACTCAGAGAATGACATTTTATAAGATGCTGCTGGAGCTCTGAATATCAGTTTTCAAACATCAAATAAAGGGTTTATATAGCTATATATATTAATTTGCATCTGAAATAAACAAGAGAAACACTTATTCGAAGCTGTTTTCAAAAGTTATGTTAAAATTAAATATTGTCTCAAACTGATGTTCTCAGACTGAGAATGACATTTTCCAAGATTCTGCTGGAGCTCTGAATAACAGTTTTCAAACATCAAATAAAGGGTTTATATAGCTATATATATCAATTTGCATCTGAAATAAACAAGAGAAACACTTATTCGAAGCTGTTTTCATAAGTTATGTTTAACCTGAAATATTGTCTCAAACTGATGTTCTCAGACTGAGAGAATGACGTTTTCTAAGATTCTGCTGGAGCTCTGAATAACAGTTTTCAAACAACAAATAAAGGGTTTATATAGCTATATATATCAATTTGCATCTGAAATAAACAAGAGAAACACTTATTCGAAGCTGTTTTCAAAAGTTATGTTTAACCTGAAATATTGTCTCAAACTGATGTTCTCAGACTGAGAGAATGACGTTTTCTAAGATTCTGCTGGAGCTCTGAATAACAGTTTTCGAACATCAAATAAAGGGTTTATATAGCTATATATATCAATTTGCATCTGAAATAAACAAGAGAAACACTTATTCGAAGCTGTTTTCAAAAGTTATGTTTAACCTGAAATATTGTCTCAAACTGATGTTCTCAGACTGAGAGAATGACGTTTTCTAAGATTCAGCTGGAGCTCTGAATAACAGTTTTCAAACATCAAATAAAGGGTTTATATAGCTATATATATTAATTTTCATCTGAAATAAACAAGAGAAACACTTATTCGAAAGTGTTTTCAAAAGTTATGTTTAACCTGAAATATTGTCTCAAACTGATGTTCTCAGACTGAGAGAATGACATTTTCCAAGATTCTGCTGGAGCTCTGAATAACAGTTTTCAAACGTCAAATAAAGGGTTTATATAGCTATACATATCAATTTGCATCTGAAATAAACAAGAGAAACACTTATTCGAAGCTGTTTTCATAAGTTATGTTTAACCTGAAATATTGTCTCAAACTGATGTTCTCAGACTGAGAAAATGACGTTTTCTAAGATTCTGCTGGAGCTCTGAATAACAGTTTTCAAACAACAAATAAAGGGTTTATATAGCTATACATATCAATTTGCATCTGAAATAAACAAGAGAAACACTTATTCGAAGCTGTTTTCATAAGTTATGTTTAACCTGAAATATTGTCTCAAACTGATGTTCTCAGACTGAGAGAATGACGTTTTCTAAGATGCTGCTGGAGCTCTGAATAACAGTTTTCGAACATCAAATAAAGGGTTTATATAGCTATATATATCAATTTGCATCTGAAGTAAACAAGAGAAACACTTATTCGAAGCTGTTTTCAAAAGTTATGTTTAACCTGAAATATTGTCTCAAACTGATGTTCTCAGACTGAAAGAATGACGTTTTCTAAGATGCTGCTGGAGCTCTGAATAACAGTTTTCAAACATCAAATAAAGGGTTTATATAGCTATATATATCAATTTGCATTTGAAATAAACAAGAAAAACACTTATTCGACGCAGTTTTAAAAAGTTATGTTTAACCTGAAATATTGTCTCAAACTGATGTTCTCAGACTGAGAGAATGACGTTTTCTAAGATTCTGCTGGAGCTCTGAATGACAGTTTTCGAACATCAAATAAAGGGTTTATATAGCTATATATATCAATTTGCATCTGAAATAAACAAGAGAAACACTTATTCCAAGCTGTTTTCAAAAGTTATGTTTAACCTGAAATATTGTCTCAAACTGATGTTCTCAGACTGAGAGAATGACGTTTTCTAAGATTCAGCTGGAGCTCTGAATAACAGTTTTCAAACATCAAATAAAGGGTTTATATAGCTATATATATCAATTTGCATTTGAAATAAACAAGAAAAACACTTATTCGAAGCAGTTTTCAAAAGTTATGTTTAACCTGAAATACTGTCTCAAACTGATGTTCTCAGACTGAGAGAATGACGTTTTCTAAGATTCTGCTGGAGCTCTGAATAACAGTTTTCGAACATCAAATAAAGGGTTTATATAGCTATATATATCAATTTGCATCTGAAATAAACAAGAGAAACACTTATTCGAAGCTGTTTTCAAAAGGTATGTTTAACCTGAAATATTGTCTCAAACTGATGTTCTCAGACTGAGAAAATGACGTTTTCTAAGATTCTGCTGGAGCTCTGAATAACAGTTTTCAAACATCAAATAAAGGGTTTATATAGCTATATATATTAATTTGCATCTGAAATAAACAAGAGAAACACTTATTCGAAGCTGTTTTCAAAAGTTATGTTTAACCTGAAATATTGTCTCAAACTGATGTTCTCAGACTGAGAGAATGACATTTTCCAAGATTCTGCTGGAGCTCTGAATAACAGTTTTCAAACGTCAAATAAAGGGTTTATATAGCTATACATATCAATTTGCATCTGAAATAAACAAGAGAAACACTTATTCGAAGCTGTTTTCATAAGTTATGTTTAACCTGAAATATTGTCTCAAACTGATGTTCTCAGACTGAGAGAATGACGTTTTCTAAGATGCTGCTGGAGCTCTGAATAACAGTTTTCGAACATCAAATAAAGGGTTTATATAGCTATATATATCAATTTGCATCTGAAATAAACAAGAGAAACACTTATTCGAAGCTGTTTTCAAAAGTTATGTTTAACCTGAAATATTGTCTCAAACTGATGTTCTCAGACTGAGAGAATGACGTTTTCTAAGATGCTGCTGGAGCTCTGAATAACAGTTTTCAAACATCAAATAAAGGGTTTATATAGCTATATATATCAATTTGCATTTGAAATAAACAAGAAAAACACTTATTCGACGCAGTTTTCAAAAGTTATGTTTAACCTGAAATATTGTCTCAAACTGATGTTCTCAGACTGAGAGAATGACGTTTTCTAAGATTCTGCTGGAAATCTGAATGACAGTTTTCGAACATCAAATAAAGGGTTTATATAGCTATATATATCAATTTGCATCTGAAATAAACAAGAGAAACACTTATTCGAAGCTGTTTTCAAAAGTTATGTTTAACCTGAAATATTGTCTCAAACTGATGTTCTCAGACTGAGAGAATGACGTTTTCTAAGATTCAGCTGGAGCTCTGAATAACAGTTTTCAAACATCAAATAAAGGGTTTATATAGCCATATATATCAATTTGCATCTGAAATAAACAAGAGAAACACTTATTCGAAGCTGTTTTCAAAAGGTATGTTTAACCTGAAATATTGTCTTAAACTGATGTTCTCAGACTGAGAAAATGACCTTTTCTAAGATTCAGCTGGAGCTCTGAATAACAGTTTTCAAACATCAAATAAAGGGTTTATATAGCTATATATATCAATTTGCATTTGAAATAAACAAGAAAAACACTTATTCGAAGCAGTTTTCAAAAGTTATGTTTAACCTGAAATATTGTCTCAAACTGATGTTCTCAGACTGAGAAAATGACGTTTTCTAAGATTCTGCTGGAGCTCTGAATAACAGTTTTCAAACAACAAATAAAGGGTTTATATAGCTATATATATCAATTTGCATCTGAAATAAACAAGAGAAACACTTATTCGAAGCTGTTTTCAAAAGTTATGTTTAACCTGAAATATTGTCTCAAACTGATGTTCTCAGACTGAGAGAATGACGTTTTCTAAGATTCAGCTGGAGCTCTGAATAACAGTTTTCAAACATCAAATAAAGGGTTTATATAGCTATATATATCAATTTGCATTTGAAATAAACAAGAAAAACACTTATTCGAAGCAGTTTTCAAAAGTTATGTTTAACCTGAAATATTGTCTCAAACTGATGTTCTCAGACTGAGAGAATGACGTTTTCTAAGATGCTGCTGGAGCTCTGAATAACAGTTTATATAGCTATATATATCAATTTGCATCTGAAATAAACAAGAGAAACACTTATTCGAAGCTGTTTTCAAAAGTTATGTTTAACATGAAATATTGTCTCAAACTGATGTTCTCCGACTGAGAGAATGACATTTTCTAAGATGCTGCTGGAGCTCTGAATAACAGTTTTCAAACATCAAATAAAGGGTTTATATAGCTATATATATCAATTTGCATCTGAAATAAACAAGAGAAACACTTATTCAATGCTGTTTTCAAAAGTTATGTTTAACCTGAAATATTGTCTCAAACTGATGTTCTCAGACTGAGAGAATGACGTTTTCTAAGATTCAGCTGGAGCTCTGAATAACAGTTTTCAAACATCAAATAAAGGGTTTATATAGCTATATATATCAATTTGCATCTGAAATAAACAAGAGAAACACTTATTCCAAGCTGTTTTCAAAAGTTATGTTTAACCTGAAATATTGTCTCAAACTGATGTTCTCAGACTGAGAGAATGACGTTTTCTAAGATTCAGCTGGAGCTCTGAATAACAGTTTTCAAACATCAAATAAAGGGTTTATATAGCTATATATATCAATTTGCATTTGAAATAAACAAGAAAAACACTTATTCGAAGCAGTTTTCAAAAGTTATGTTTAACCTGAAATACTGTCTCAAACTGATGTTCTCAGACTGAGAGAATGACGTTTTCTAAGATTCTGCTGGAGCTCTGAATAACAGTTTTCGAACATCAAATAAAGGGTTTATATAGCTATATATATCAATTTGCATCTGAAATAAACAAGAGAAACACTTATTCGAAGCTGTTTTCAAAAGGTATGTTTAACCTGAAATATTGTCTCAAACTGATGTTCTCCGACTGAGAGAATGACGTTTTCCAAGATGCTGCTGGAGCTCTGAATAACAGTTTTCAAACATCAAATAAAGGGTTTATATAGCTATATATATCAATTTGCATTTGAAATAAACAAGAAAAACACTTATTCGACGCAGTTTTCAAAAGTTATGTTTAACCTGAAATATTGTCTCAAACTGATGTTCTCAGACTGAGAGAATGACGTTTTCTAAGATTCTGCTGGAAATCTGAATGACAGTTTTCGAACATCAAATAAAGGGTTTATATAGCTATATATATCAATTTGCATCTGAAATAAACAAGAGAAACACTTATTCGAAGCTGTTTTCAAAAGTTATGTTTAACCTGAAATATTGTCTCAAACTGATGTTCTCAGACTGAGAGAATGACGTTTTCTAAGATTCAGCTGGAGCTCTGAATAACAGTTTTCAAACATCAAATAAAGGGTTTATATAGCTATATATATCAATTTGCATTTGAAATAAACATGAAAAACACTTATTCGAAGCAGTTTTCAAAGGTTATGTTTAACCTGAAATATTGTCTCAAACTGATGTTCTCAGACAGAGAATGACGTTTTCTAAGATTCTGCTGGAGCTCTGAATAACAGTTTTCGAACATCAAATAAAGGCTTTATATAGCCATATATATCAATTTGCATCTGAAATAAACAAGAGAAACACTTATTCGAAGCTGTTTTCAAAAGGTATGTTTAACCTGAAATATTGTCTTAAACTGATGTTCTCAGACTGAGAAAATGACCTTTTCTAAGATTCAGCTGGAGCTCTGAATAACAGTTTTCAAACATCAAATAAAGGGTTTATATAGCTATATATATCAATTTGCATTTGAAATAAACAAGAAAAACACTTATTCGAAGCAGTTTTCAAAAGTTATGTTTAACCTGAAATATTGTCTCAAACTGATGTTCTCAGACTGAGAAAATGACGTTTTCTAAGATTCTGCTGGAGCTCTGAATAACAGTTTTCAAACAACAAATAAAGGGTTTATATAGCTATATATATCAATTTGCATCTGAAATAAACAAGAGAAACACTTATTCGAAGCTGTTTTCAAAAGTTATGTTTAACCTGAAATATTGTCTCAAACTGATGTTCTCAGACTGAGAGAATGACGTTTTCTAAGATGCTGCTGGAGCTCTGAATAACAGTTTTAAAACATCAAATAAAGGGTTTATATAGCTATATATATCAATTTGCATCTGAAATAAACAAGAGAAACACTTATTCAAAGCTGTTTTCAAAAGTTATGTTTAACCTGAAATATTGTCTCAAACTGATGTTCTCAGACTGAGAGAATGACGTTTTCTAAGATGCTGCTGGAGCTCTGAATAACAGTTTTCAAACATCAAATAAAGGGTTTATATAGCTATATATATCAATTTGCATTTGAAATAAACAAGAAAAACACTTATTCGAAGCAGTTTTCAAAGGTTATGTTTAACCTGAAATATTGTCTCAAACTGATGTTCTCAGACTGAGAGAATGACGTTTTCCAAGATTCTGCTGGAGCTCTGAATAACAGTTTTCAAACATCAAATAAAGGGTTTATATAGCTATATATATCAATTTGCATCTGAAATAAACAAGAGAAACACTTATTCGAAGCTGTTTTCAAAAGTTATGTTTAACCTGAAATATTGTCTCAAATTGATGTTCTCAGACTTAGAGAATGACATTTTTTAAGATGCTGCTGGAGCTCTGAATAACAGTTTTCAAACATCAAATAAAGGGTTTATATAGCTATATATATCAATTTGCATCTGAAATAAACAAGAGAAACACTTATTCAAAGCTGTTTTCAAAAGTTATATTTAACCTGAAATATTGTCTCAAACTGATGTTCTCAGACTGAGAGAATGACGTTTTCTAAGATTCTGCTGGAGCTCTGAATAACAGTTTTCAAACATCAAATAAAGGGTTTATATAGCTATATATATCAATTTTCATCTGAAATAAACAAGAGAAACACTTATTCGAAGCTGTTTTCAAAAGTTATGTTTAACATGAAATATTGTCTCAAATTGATGTTCTCAGACTCAGAGAATGACATTTTTTAAGATGCTGCTGGAGCTCTGAATATCAGTTTTCAAACATCAAATAAAGGGTTTATATAGCTATATATATTAATTTGCATCTGAAATAAACAAGAGAAACACTTATTCGAAGCTGTTTTCAAAAGTTATGTTTAACATGAAATATTGTCTCAAACTGATGTTCTCAGACTCAGAGAATGACATTTTATAAGATGCTGCTGGAGCTCTGAATATCAGTTTTCAAACATCAAATAAAGGGTTTATATAGCTATATATATTAATTTGCATCTGAAATAAACAAGAGAAACACTTATTCGAAGCTGTTTTCAAAAGTTATGTTAAAATTAAATATTGTCTCAAACTGATGTTCTCAGACTGAGAATGACATTTTCCAAGATTCTGCTGGAGCTCTGAATAACAGTTTTCAAACATCAAATAAAGGGTTTATATAGCTATATATATCAATTTGCATCTGAAATAAACAAGAGAAACACTTATTCGAAGCTGTTTTCATAAGTTATGTTTAACCTGAAATATTGTCTCAAACTGATGTTCTCAGACTGAGAGAATGACGTTTTCTAAGATTCTGCTGGAGCTCTGAATAACAGTTTTCAAACAACAAATAAAGGGTTTATATAGCTATATATATCAATTTGCATCTGAAATAAACAAGAGAAACACTTATTCGAAGCTGTTTTCAAAAGTTATGTTTAACCTGAAATATTGTCTCAAACTGATGTTCTCAGACTGAGAGAATGACGTTTTCTAAGATTCTGCTGGAGCTCTGAATAACAGTTTTCGAACATCAAATAAAGGGTTTATATAGCTATATATATCAATTTGCATCTGAAATAAACAAGAGAAACACTTATTCGAAGCTGTTTTCAAAAGTTATGTTTAACCTGAAATATTGTCTCAAACTGATGTTCTCAGACTGAGAGAATGACGTTTTCTAAGATTCAGCTGGAGCTCTGAATAACAGTTTTCAAACATCAAATAAAGGGTTTATATAGCTATATATATTAATTTTCATCTGAAATAAACAAGAGAAACACTTATTCGAAAGTGTTTTCAAAAGTTATGTTTAACCTGAAATATTGTCTCAAACTGATGTTCTCAGACTGAGAGAATGACATTTTCCAAGATTCTGCTGGAGCTCTGAATAACAGTTTTCAAACGTCAAATAAAGGGTTTATATAGCTATACATATCAATTTGCATCTGAAATAAACAAGAGAAACACTTATTCGAAGCTGTTTTCATAAGTTATGTTTAACCTGAAATATTGTCTCAAACTGATGTTCTCAGACTGAGAAAATGACGTTTTCTAAGATTCTGCTGGAGCTCTGAATAACAGTTTTCAAACAACAAATAAAGGGTTTATATAGCTATATATATCAATTTGCATCTGAAATAAACAAGAGAAACACTTATTCGAAGCTGTTTTCAAAAGTTATGTTTAACCTGAAATATTGTCTCAAACTGATGTTCTCAGACTGAGAGAATGACGTTTTCTAAGATGCTGCTGGAGCTCTGAATAACAGTTTTCGAACATCAAATAAAGGGTTTATATAGCTATATATATCAATTTGCATCTGAAGTAAACAAGAGAAACACTTATTCGAAGCTGTTTTCAAAAGTTATGTTTAACCTGAAATATTGTCTCAAACTGATGTTCTCAGACTGAAAGAATGACGTTTTCTAAGATGCTGCTGGAGCTCTGAATAACAGTTTTCAAACATCAAATAAAGGGTTTATATAGCTATATATATCAATTTGCATTTGAAATAAACAAGAAAAACACTTATTCGACGCAGTTTTAAAAAGTTATGTTTAACCTGAAATATTGTCTCAAACTGATGTTCTCAGACTGAGAGAATGACGTTTTCTAAGATTCTGCTGGAGCTCTGAATGACAGTTTTCGAACATCAAATAAAGGGTTTATATAGCTATATATATCAATTTGCATCTGAAATAAACAAGAGAAACACTTATTCCAAGCTGTTTTCAAAAGTTATGTTTAACCTGAAATATTGTCTCAAACTGATGTTCTCAGACTGAGAGAATGACGTTTTCTAAGATTCAGCTGGAGCTCTGAATAACAGTTTTCAAACATCAAATAAAGGGTTTATATAGCTATATATATCAATTTGCATTTGAAATAAACAAGAAAAACACTTATTCGAAGCAGTTTTCAAAAGTTATGTTTAACCTGAAATACTGTCTCAAACTGATGTTCTCAGACTGAGAGAATGACGTTTTCTAAGATTCTGCTGGAGCTCTGAATAACAGTTTTCGAACATCAAATAAAGGGTTTATATAGCTATATATATCAATTTGCATCTGAAATAAACAAGAGAAACACTTATTCGAAGCTGTTTTCAAAAGGTATGTTTAACCTGAAATATTGTCTCAAACTGATGTTCTCAGACTGAGAAAATGACGTTTTCTAAGATTCTGCTGGAGCTCTGAATAACAGTTTTCAAACATCAAATAAAGGGTTTATATAGCTATATATATTAATTTGCCTCTGAAATAAACAAGAGAAACACTTATTCGAAGCTGTTTTCATAAGTTATGTTTAACCTGAAATATTGTCTCAAACTGATGTTCTCAGACTGAGAGAATGACGTTTTCTAAGATGCTGCTGGAGCTCTGAATAACAGTTTTCGAACATCAAATAAAGGGTTTATATAGCTATATATATCAATTTGCATCTGAAATAAACAAGAGAAACACTTATTCGAAGCTGTTTTCAAAAGTTATGTTTAACCTGAAATATTGTCTCAAACTGATGTTCTCAGACTGAGAGAATGACGTTTTCTAAGATGCTGCTGGAGCTCTGAATAACAGTTTTCAAACATCAAATAAAGGGTTTATATAGCTATATATATCAATTTGCATTTGAAATAAACAAGAAAAACACTTATTCGACGCAGTTTTCAAAAGTTATGTTTAACCTGAAATATTGTCTCAAACTGATGTTCTCAGACTGAGAGAATGACGTTTTCTAAGATTCTGCTGGAAATCTGAATGACAGTTTTCGAACATCAAATAAAGGGTTTATATAGCTATATATATCAATTTGCATCTGAAATAAACAAGAGAAACACTTATTCGAAGCTGTTTTCAAAAGTTATGTTTAACCTGAAATATTGTCTCAAACTGATGTTCTCAGACTGAGAGAATGACGTTTTCTAAGATTCAGCTGGAGCTCTGAATAACAGTTTTCAAACATCAAATAAAGGGTTTATATAGCTATATATATCAATTTGCATTTGAAATAAACAAGAAAAACACTTATTCGAAGCAGTTTTCAAAGGTTATGTTTAACCTGAAATATTGTCTCAAACTGATGTTCTCAGACAGAGAATGACGTTTTCTAAGATTCTGCTGGAGCTCTGAATAACAGTTTTCGAACATCAAATAAAGGGTTTATATAGCCATATATATCAATTTGCATCTGAAATAAACAAGAGAAACACTTATTCGAAGCTGTTTTCAAAAGGTATGTTTAACCTGAAATATTGTCTTAAACTGATGTTCTCAGACTGAGAAAATGACCTTTTCTAAGATTCAGCTGGAGCTCTGAATAACAGTTTTCAAACATCAAATAAAGGGTTTATATAGCTATATATATCAATTTGCATTTGAAATAAACAAGAAAAACACTTATTCGAAGCAGTTTTCAAAAGTTATGTTTAACCTGAAATATTGTCTCAAACTGATGTTCTCAGACTGAGAGAATGACGTTTTCTAAGATGCTGCTGGAGCTCTGAATAACAGTTTATATAGCTATATATATCAATTTGCATCTGAAATAAACAAGAGAAACACTTATTCGAAGCTGTTTTCAAAAGTTATGTTTAACATGAAATATTGTCTCAAACTGATGTTCTCCGACTGAGAGAATGACATTTTCTAAGATGCTGCTGGAGCTCTGAATAACAGTTTTCAAACATCAAATAAAGGGTTTATATAGCTATATATATCAATTTGCATCTGAAATAAACAAGAGAAACACTTATTCAATGCTGTTTTCAAAAGTTATGTTTAACCTGAAATATTGTCTCAAACTGATGTTCTCAGACTGAGAGAATGACGTTTTCTAAGATTCAGCTGGAGCTCTGAATAACAGTTTTCAAACATCAAATAAAGGGTTTATATAGCTATATATATCAATTTGCATCTGAAATAAACAAGAGAAACACTTATTCCAAGCTGTTTTCAAAAGTTATGTTTAACCTGAAATATTGTCTCAAACTGATGTTCTCAGACTGAGAGAATGACGTTTTCTAAGATTCAGCTGGAGCTCTGAATAACAGTTTTCAAACATCAAATAAAGGGTTTATATAGCTATATATATCAATTTGCATTTGAAATAAACAAGAAAAACACTTATTCGAAGCAGTTTTCAAAAGTTATGTTTAACCTGAAATACTGTCTCAAACTGATGTTCTCAGACTGAGAGAATGACGTTTTCTAAGATTCTGCTGGAGCTCTGAATAACAGTTTTCGAACATCAAATAAAGGGTTTATATAGCTATATATATCAATTTGCATCTGAAATAAACAAGAGAAACACTTATTCGAAGCTGTTTTCAAAAGGTATGTTTAACCTGAAATATTGTCTCAAACTGATGTTCTCAGACTGAGAAAATGACGTTTTCTAAGATTCTGCTGGAGCTCTGAATAACAGTTTTCAAACATCAAATAAAGGGTTTATATAGCTATATATATTAATTTGCCTCTGAAATAAACAAGAGAAACACTTATTCGAAGCTGTTTTCAAAAGTTATGTTTAACCTGAAATATTGTCTCAAACTGATGTTCTCAGACTGAGAGAATGACATTTTCCAAGATTCTGCTGGAGCTCTGAATAACAGTTTTCAAACGTCAAATAAAGGGTTTATATAGCTATACATATCAATTTGCATCTGAAATAAACAAGAGAAACACTTATTCGAAGCTGTTTTCATAAGTTATGTTTAACCTGAAATATTGTCTCAAACTGATGTTCTCAGACTGAGAGAATGACGTTTTCTAAGATGCTGCTGGAGCTCTGAATAACAGTTTTCGAACATCAAATAAAGGGTTTATATAGCTATATATATCAATTTGCATCTGAAATAAACAAGAGAAACACTTATTCGAAGCTGTTTTCAAAAGTTATGTTTAACCTGAAATATTGTCTCAAACTGATGTTCTCAGACTGAGAGAATGACGTTTTCTAAGATGCTGCTGGAGCTCTGAATAACAGTTTTCAAACATCAAATAAAGGGTTTATATAGCTATATATATCAATTTGCATTTGAAATAAACAAGAAAAACACTTATTCGACGCAGTTTTCAAAAGTTATGTTTAACCTGAAATATTGTCTCAAACTGATGTTCTCAGACTGAGAGAATGACGTTTTCTAAGATTCTGCTGGAAATCTGAATGACAGTTTTCGAACATCAAATAAAGGGTTTATATAGCTATATATATCAATTTGCATCTGAAATAAACAAGAGAAACACTTATTCGAAGCTGTTTTCAAAAGTTATGTTTAACCTGAAATATTGTCTCAAACTGATGTTCTCAGACTGAGAGAATGACGCTTTCTAAGATTCAGCTGGAGCTCTGAATAACAGTTTTCAAACATCAAATAAAGGGTTTATATAGCTATATATATCAATTTGCATTTGAAATAAACATGAAAAACACTTATTCGAAGCAGTTTTCAAAGGTTATGTTTAACCTGAAATATTGTCTCAAACTGATGTTCTCAGACAGAGAATGACGTTTTCTAAGATTCTGCTGGAGCTCTGAATAACAGTTTTCGAACATCAAATAAAGGGTTTATATAGCCATATATATCAATTTGCATCTGAAATAAACAAGAGAAACACTTATTCGAAGCTGTTTTCAAAAGGTATGTTTAACCTGAAATATTGTCTTAAACTGATGTTCTCAGACTGAGAAAATGACCTTTTCTAAGATTCAGCTGGAGCTCTGAATAACAGTTTTCAAACATCAAATAAAGGGTTTATATAGCTATATATATCAATTTGCATTTGAAATAAACAAGAAAAACACTTATTCGAAGCAGTTTTCAAAAGTTATGTTTAACCTGAAATATTGTCTCAAACTGATGTTCTCAGACTGAGAAAATGACGTTTTCTAAGATTCTGCTGGAGCTCTGAATAACAGTTTTCAAACAACAAATAAAGGGTTTATATAGCTATATATATCAATTTGCATCTGAAATAAACAAGAGAAACACTTATTCGAAGCTGTTTTCAAAAGTTATGTTTAACCTGAAATATTGTCTCAAACTGATGTTCTCAGACTGAGAGAATGACGTTTTCTAAGATGCTGCTGGAGCTCTGAATAACAGTTTTAAAACATCAAATAAAGGGTTTATATAGCTATATATATCAATTTGCATCTGAAATAAACAAGAGAAACACTTATTCAAAGCTGTTTTCAAAAGTTATGTTTAACCTGAAATATTGTCTCAAACTGATGTTCTCAGACTGAGAGAATGACGTTTTCTAAGATGCTGCTGGAGCTCTGAATAACAGTTTTCAAACATCAAATAAAGGGTTTATATAGCTATATATATCAATTTGCATTTGAAATAAACAAGAAAAACACTTATTCGAAGCAGTTTTCAAAGGTTATGTTTAACCTGAAATATTGTCTCAAACTGATGTTCTCAGACTGAGAGAATGACGTTTTCTAAGATTCTGCTGGAGCTCTGAATAACAGTTTTCGAACATCAAATAAAGGGTTTATATAGCTATATATATCAATTTGCATCTGAAATAAACAAGAGAAACACTTATTCGAAGCGGTTTTCAAAAGTTATGTTTAACATGAAATATTGTCTCAAACTGATGTTCTCAGACTGAGAGAATGACGTTTTCTAAGAATCTGCTGGAGCTCTGAATAACAGTTTTCAAACAACAAATAAAGGGTTTATATAGCTATATATATCAATTTGCATCTGAAATAAACAAGAGAAACACTTATTCGAAGCTGTTTTCAAAAGTTATGTTTAACCTGAAATATTGTCTCAAACTGATGTTCTCAGACTGAGAGAATGACGTTTTCTAAGATGCTGCTGGAGCTCTGAATAACAGTTTTCAAACATCAAATAAAGGGTTTATATAGCTATATATATCAATTTGCATTTGAAATAAACAAGAAAAACACTTATTCGAAGCAGTTTTCAAAAGTTATGTTTAACCTGAAATATTGTCTCAAACTGATGTTCTCAGACTGAGAGAATGACGTTTTCTAAGATTCTGCTGGAGCTCGGAATAACAGTTTTCGAACATCAAATAAAGGGTTTATATAGCTATATATATCAATTTGCATCTGAAATAAACAAGAGAAACACTTATTCGAAGCTGTTTTCAAAAGTTATGTTTAACCTGAAATATTGTCTCAAACTGATGTTCTCAGACTGAGAGAATGACGTTTTCTAAGATGCTGCTGGAGCTCTGAATAACAGTTTTCAAACATCAAATAAAGGGTTTATATAGCTATATATATCAATTTGCATCTGAAATAAACAAGAGAAACACTTATTCGAAGCTGTTTTCAAAAGTTATGTTAAAATGAAATATTGTCTCAAACTGATGTTCTCAGACTGAGAGAATGACGTTTTCTAAGATTCAGCTGGAGCTCTGAATAACAGTTTTCAAACATCAAATAAAGGGTTTATATAGCTATATATATCAATTTGCATTTGAAATAAACAAGAAAAACACTTATTCAAAGCAGTTTTCAAAAGTTATGTTTAACCTGAAATATTGTCTCAAACTGATGTTCTCAGACTGAGAGAATGACGTTTTCTAATATTCTGCTGGAGCTCTGAATAACAGTTTTCGAACATCAAATAAAGGGTTTATATAGCTATATATATGAATTTGCATCTGAAATAAACAAGAGAAACAGTTATTCGAAGCTGTTTTCAAAAGTTATGTTTAACCTGAAATATTGTCTCAAACTGATGTTCTCAGACTGAGAGAATGACGTTTTCTAAGATTCAGCTGGAGCTCTGAATAACAGTTTTCAAACATCAAATAAAGGGTTTATATAGCTATATATATTAATTTGCATCTGAAATAAACAAGAGAAACACTTATTCGAAGCTGTTCTCAAAAGTTATGTTTAACCTGAAATATTGTCTCAAACTGATGTTCTCAGACTGAGAATGACGTTTTCCAAGATTCTGCTGGAGCTCTGAATAACAGTTTTCAAACATCAAATAAAGGGTTTATATAGCTATATATATCAAATTGCATCTGAAATAAACAAGAGAAACACTTATTCCAAGCTGTTTTCAAAAGTTATGTTTAACCTAAAATATTGTCTCAAACTGATGTTCTCAGACTGAGAGAATTACATTTTCCAAGACTCTGCTGGAGCTCTGAATAACAGTTTTCAAACATCAAATAAAGGGTTTATATAGCTATATATATCAATTTGCATCTGAAATAAACAAGAGAAACACTTATTCGAATCTGTTTTCAAAAGTTATGTTTAACATGAAATATTGTCTCAAACTGATGTTCTCAGACTGAGAGAATGACGTTTTCCAAGATTATGCTGGAGCTCTGAATAACAGTTTTCAAATATAAATTTGCATCTTAAATGAACAAGAGAAACACTTATTCGAAGCTGTTTTCAAAAGTTATGTTAAACCTGAAATATTGTCTCAAACTGATGTTCTCAGACTGAGAGAATGACGTTTTCTAAGATTCAGCTGGAGCTCTGAATAACAGTTTTCAAACATCAAATAAAGGGTTTATATAGCTATATATATCAATTTGCATCTGAAATAAACAAGAGAAACACTTATTCTAAGCTGTTTTCAAAAGTTATGTTTAACCTGAAATATTGTCTCAAACTGATGTTCTCAGACTGAGAGAATGACGTTTTCTAAGATGCTGCTGGAGCTCTGAATAACAGTTTTCAAACATCAAATAAAGGGTTTATATAGCTATATATATCAATTTGCATCTGTATTAAACAAGAGAAACACTTATTCGAAGCTGTTTTCAAAAGTTATGTTAAAATGAAATATTGTCTCAAACTGATGTTCTCAGACTGAGAGAATGACGTTTTCTAAGATGCTGCTGGAGCTCTGAATAACAGTTTTCAAACATCAAATAAAGGGTTTATATAGCTATATATATATCAATTTGCATCTGAAATAAACAAGAGAAACACTTATTCAAAGCTGTTTTCAAAAGTTATGTTTAACCTGAAATATTGTCTCAAACTGATGTTCTCAGACTGAGAGAATGACGTTTTCCAAGTTTCTGCTGGAGCTCTGAATAACAGTTTTCAAACATCAAATAAAGGGTTTATATAGCTATATATATATCAATTTGCATCTGAAATAAACAAGAGAAACACTTATTCAAAGCTGTTTTCAAAAGTTATGTTTAACCTGAAATATTGTCTCAAACTGATGTTCTCAGACTGAGAGAATGACGTTTTCCAAGTTTCTGCTGGAGCTCTGAATAACAGTTTTCAAACATCAAATAAAGGGTTTATATATATATATATATATATATATCAATTTGCATCTGAAATAAACAAGAGGAACACTTATTCGAAGCTGTTTTCAAAAGTTATGTTTAACATGAAATATTGTCTCAAACTGATGTTCTCAGACTGAGAGAATGACGTTTTCTAAGATGCTGCTGGAGCTCTGAATAACAGTTTTCAAACATCAAATAAAGGGTTTATATAGCTATATATTTCAATTTGCATCTGAAATAAACAAGAGAAACACTTATTCGAAGATGTTTTCAAAAGTTACGTTTAACCTGAAATATTGTCTCAAACTGATGTTCTCAGACTGAGAGAATGACGTTTTCTAAGATGCTGCTGGAGCTCTGAATAACAGTTTTCAAACGTCAAATAAAGGGTTTATATAGCTATATATTTCAATTTGCATCTGAAATAAACAAGAGAAACACTTATTCGAAGCTGTTTTCAAAAGTTATGTTTAACCTGAAATATTGTCTCAAACTGATGTTCTCAGACTGAGAGAATGACGTTTTCCAAGATTCTGCTGGAGCTCTGAATAACAGTTTTCAAACATCAAATAAAGGGTTTATATAGATATATATATCAATTTGCATCTGAAATAAACAAGAGAAACACTTATTCAAAGCTGTTTTCAAAAGTTATGTTTAACATGAAATATTGTCTCAAACTGATGTTCTCAGACTGAGAGAATGACATTTTCTAAGATGCTGCTGGAGCTCTGAATAACAGTTTTCAAACATCAAATAAAGGGTTTATATAGCTATATATTTCAATTTGCATCTGAAATAAACAAGAGAAACACTTATTCAAAGCTGTTTTCAAAAGTTATGTTTAACCTGAAATATTGTCTCAAACTGATGTTCTCAGACTGAGAGAATGACGTTTTCCAAGATTCTGCTGGAGCTCTGAATAACAGTTTTCAAACATCAAATAAAGGGTTTATATAGATATATATATCAATTTGCATCTGAAATAAACAAGAGAAACACTTATTCAAAGCTGTTTTCAAAAGTTATGTTTAACCTGAAATATTGTCTCAAACTGATGTTCTCAGACTGAGAGAATGACATTTTCTAAGATGCTGCTGGAGCTCTGAATAACAGTTTTCAAACATCAAATAAAGGGTTTATATAGCTATATATTTCAATTTGCATCTGATATAAACAAGAGAAACACTTATTCGAAGCTGTTTTCAAAAGTTATGTTTAACCTGAAATATTGTCTCAAACTGATGTTCTCAGACTGAGAGAATGACGTTTTCTAAGATTCTGCTGGAGCTCTGAATAACAGTTTTCAAACATCAAATAAAGGGTATATATAGCTATATATATCAATTTGCATCTAAAATAAACAAGAGGAACACTTATTCGAAGCTGTTTTCAAAAGTTATGTTTAACATGAAATATTGTCTCAAACTGATGTTCTCAGACTGAGAATGACGTTTTCTAAGATGCTGCTGGAGCTCTGAATAACAGTTTTCAAACATCAAATAAAGGGTTTATATAGCTATATATTTCAATTTGCATCTGAAATAAACAAGAGAAACACTTATTCGAAGATGTTTTCAAAAGTTACGTTTAACCTGAAATATTGTCTCAAACTGATGTTCTCAGACTGAGAGAATGACGTTTTCTAAGATGCTGCTGGAGCTCTGAATAACAGTTTTCAAACGTCAAATAAAGGGTTTTTATAGCTATATATATATCAATTTGCATCTGAAATAAACAAGAGAAACACTTATTCTAAGCTGTTTTCAAAAGTTATGTTTAAAATGAAATATTGTCTCAAACTGATGTTCTCAGACTGAGAGAATGATGTTTTCTAAGATGCTGCTGGAGCTCTGAATAACAGTTTTAAAACATCAAATAAAGGGTTTATATAGCTATATAAATATCAATTTGCATCTGAATTAACAAGAGAAACACTTATTCAAAGCTGTTTTCAAAAGTTACGTTTAACCTGAAATATTGTCTCAAACTGATGTTCTCAGACTGAGAGAATGACGTTTTCCAAGTTTCTGCTGGAGCTCTGAATAACAGTTTTCAAACATCAAATAAAGGGTTTATATAGATATATATATCAATTTGCATCTGAAATAAACAAGAGAAACACTTATTCAAAGCTGTTTTCAAAAGTTATGTTTAACCTGAAATATTGTCTCAAACTGATGTTCTCAGACTGAGAGAATGACGTTTTCCAAGATTCTGCTGGAGCTCTGAATAACAGTTTTCAAACATCAAATTAAGGGTTTATATAGATATATATATCAATTTGCATCTGAAATAAACAAGAGAAACACTTATTCAAAGCTGTTTTCAAAAGTTATGTTTATCATGAAATATTGTCTCAAACTGATGTTCTCAGACTGAGAGAATGACGTTTTCCAAGATTCTGCTGGAGCTCTGAATAACAGTTTTCAAACATCAAATAAAGGGTTTATATAGCTATATATATATCAATTTGCATTTGAAATAAACAAGAGAAACACTTATTCAAAGCTGTTTTCAAAAGTTATGTTTAAAATGAAATATTGTCTCAAACTGATGTTCTCAGACTGAGAGAATGATGTTTTCTAAGATGCTGCTGGAGCTCTGAATAACAGTTTTAAAACATCAAATAAACGGTTTATATAGCTATATAAATATCAATTTGCATCTGAATTAACAAGAGAAACACTTATTCAAAGCTGTTTTCAAAAGTTATGTTTAACCTGAAATATTGTCTCAAACTGATGTTCTCAGACTGAGAGAATGACGTTTTCCAAGTTTCTGCTGGAGCTCTGAATAACAGTTTTCAAACATCAAATAAAGGGTTTATATAGATATATATATCAATTTGCATCTGAAATAAACAAGAGAAACACTTATTCAAAGCTGTTTTCAAAAGTTATGTTTAACCTGAAATATTGTCTCAAACTGATGTTCTCAGACTGAGAGAATGACGTTTTCCAAGATTCTGCTGGAGCTCTGAATAACAGTTTTCAAACATCAAATTAAGGGTTTATATAGATATATATATCAATTTGCATCTGAAATAAACAAGAGAAACACTTATTCAAAGCTGTTTTCAAAAGTTATGTTTAACATGAAATATTGTCTCAAACTGATGTTCTCAGACTGAGAGAATGACGTTTTCTAAGATGCTGCTGGAGCTCTGAATAACAGTTTTCAAACATCAAATAAAGGGTTTATATAGCTATATATTTCAATTTGCATCTGTATTAAACAAGAGAAACACTTATTCGAAGCTGTTTTCAAAAGTTACGTTAAAATGAAATATTGTCTCAAACTGATGTTCTCAGACTGAGAGAATGACGTTTTCCAAGATTCTGCTGGAGCTCTGAATAACAGTTTTCAAACATCAAATAAAGGGTTTATATAGCTATATATATATCAATTTGCATCTGAAATAAACAAGAGAAACACTTATTCAAAGCTGTTTTCAAAAGTTATGTTTAACCTGAAATATTGTCTCAAACTGATGTTCTCAGACTGAGAGAATGACGTTTTCCAAGATTCTGCTGGAGATCTGAATAACAGTTTTCAAACATCAAATAAAGGGTATATATAGATATATATTTCAATTTGCATCTGATATAAACAAGAGAAACACTTATTCGAAGCTGTTTTCAAAAGTTATGTTTAACCTGAAATATTGTCTCAAACTGATGTTCTCAGACTGAGAGAATGACGTTTTCCAAGATTCTGCTGGAGCTCTGAATAACAGTTTTCAAACATCAAATAAAGGGTTTATATAGCTATATATATATCAATTTGCATCTGAAATAAACAAGAGAAACACTTATTCAAAGCTGTTTTTAAAAGTTATGTTTAACCTGAAATATTGTCTCAAACTGATGTTCTCAGACTGAGAGAATGACGTTTTCTAAGATTCTGCTGGAGCTCTGAATAACAGTTTTCAAACATCAAATAAAGGGTTTATATAGCTATATATATCAATTTGCATCTGTATTAAACAAGAGAAACACTTATTCGATGCTGTTTTCAAAAGTTATGTTAAAATGAAATATTGTCTCAAACTGATGTTCTCAGACTGAGAGAATGACGTTTTCCAAGATTCTGCTGGAGCTCTGAATAACAGTTTTCAAACATCAAATAAAGGGTTTATATAGCTATATATATCAATTTGCATCTGATATAAACAAGAGAAACACTTATTCGAAGCTGTTTTCAAAAGTTATGTTTAACCTGAAATATTGTCTCAAACTGGTGTTCTCAGACTGAGAGAATGACGTTTTCCAAGATTCTGCTGGAGCTCTGAATAACAGTTTTCAAACATCAAATAAAAGGTTTATATAGCTATATATATATCATTTTGCATCTGAAATAAACAAGAGAAACACTTATTCAAAGCTGTTTTCAAAAGTTATGTTTAACCTGAAATATTGTCTCAAACTGATGTTCTCAGACTGAGAGAATGACGTTTTCCAAGATTCTGCTGGAGCTCTGAATAACAGTTTTCAAACATCAAATAAAGGGTTTATATAGCTATATATATCAATTTGCATCTGAAATAAACAAGAGAAACACTTATTCTAAGCTGTTTTCAAAAGTTATGTTAAAATGAAATATTGTCTCAAACTGATGTTCTCAGACTGAGAGAATGACGATTTCCAAGATTCTGCTGGAGCTCTGAATAACAGTTTTCAAACAACAAATAAAGGGTTTATATAGATATATATATATATCAATTTGCATCTGAAATAAACAAGAGAAACACTTATTCAAAGCTGTTTTCAAAAGTTATGTTTAACCTGAAATATTGTCTCAAACTGATGTTCTCAGACTGAGAGAATGACGTTTTCCAAGATTCTGCTGGAGCTCTGAATAACAGTTTTCAAACATCAAATAAAGGGTTTATATAGATATATATATCAATTTGCATCTGAAATAAACAAGAAAAACACTTATTCAAAGCTGTTTTCAAAAGTTATGTTTAATCTGAAATATTGTCTCAAACTGATGTTCTCAGACTGAGAGAATGACGTTTTCCAAGATTCTGCTGGAGCTCTGAATAACAGTTTTCAAATATCAAATAAAGGGTTTATATAGCTATATATATCAATTTGCATCTGAAATAAACAAGAGAAACACTTATTCTAAGCTGTTTTCAAAAGTTATGTTAAAATGAAATATTGTCTCAAACTGATGTTCTCAGACTGAGAGAATGACGTTTTCCAAGATTCTGCTGGAGCTCTGAATAACAGTTTTTAAACATCAAATAAAGGGTTTATATAGATATATATATATATCAATTTGCATCTGAAATAAACAAGAGAAACACTTATTCAAAGCTGTTTTCAAAAGTTATGTTTAACCTGAAATATTGTCTCAAACTGATGTTCTCAGACTGAGAGAATGACGTTTTCCAAGTTTCTGCTGGAGCTCTGAATAACAGTTTTCAAACATCAAATAAAGGGTTTATATAGATATATATATCAATTTGCATCTGAAATAAACAAGAGAAACACTTATTCCAAGCTGTTTTCAAAAGTTATGTTAAAAACGAAATACTGTCTCAAACTGATGTTCTCAGACTGAGAGAATGATGTTTTCCAAGATTCTGCTGGAGCTCTGAATAACAGTTTTCAAACATCAAATAAAGGGTTTATATAGCTATATATATCAATTTTCATCTGAAATAAACAAGAGAAACACTTATTCAAAGCTGTTTTCAAAAGTTATGTTTAACCTGAAATATTGTCTCAAACTGATGTTCTCAGACTGAGAGAATGACGTTTTCCAAGATTTTGCTGGAGCTCTCAATAACTGTTTTCAAACATCAAATAAAGGGTTTATATAGATATATATATCAATTTGCATCTGAAATAAACAAGAAAAACACTTATTCAAAGCTGTTTTCAAAAGTTATGTTTAACATGAAATATTGTCTCAAACTGATGTTCTCAGACTGAGAGAGTGACATTTTCTAAGATGCTGCTGGAGCTCTGAATAACAGTTTTCAAACATCAAATAAAGGGTTTATATAGATATATATTTCAATTTGCATCTGATATAAACAAGAGAAACACTTATTCGAAGCTGTTTTCAAAAGTTATGTTTAACCTGAAATATTGTCTCAAACTGATGTTCTCAGACTGAGAGAATGACGTTTTCCAAGATTCTGCTGGAGCTCTGAATAACAGTTTTCAAACGTCAAATAAAGGGTTTATATAGCTATACATATCAATTTGCATCTGAAATAAACAAGAGAAACACTTATTCGAAGCTGTTTTCATAAGTTATGTTTAACCTGAAATATTGTCTCAAACTGATGTTCTCAGACTGAGAAAATTACGTTTTCTAAGATTCTGCTGGAGCTCTGAATAACAGTTTTCAAACAACAAATAAAGGGTTTATATAGCTATATATATCAATTTGCATCTGAAATAAACAAGAGAAACACTTATTCGAAGCTGTTTTCAAAAGTTATGTTTAACCTGAAATATTGTCTCAAACTGATGTTCTCAGACTGAGAGAATGACGTTTTCTAAGATGCTGCTGGAGCTCTGAATAACAGTTTTCGAACATCAAATAAAGGGTTTATATAGCTATATATATCAATTTGCATCTGAAATAAACAAGAGAAACACTTATTCGAAGCTGTTTTCAAAAGTTATGTTTAACCTGAAATATTGTCTCAAACTGATGTTCTCAGACTGAGAGAATGACGTTTTCTAAGATGCTGCTGGAGCTCTGAATAACAGTTTTCAAACATCAAATAAAGGGTTTATATAGCTATATATATCAATTTGCATTTGAAATAAACAAGAAAAACACTTATTCGACGCAGTTTTCAAAAGTTATGTTTAACCTGAAATATTGTCTCAAACTGATGTTCTCAGACTGAGAGAATGACGTTTTCTAAGATTCTGCTGGAGCTCTGAATGACAGTTTTCGAACATCAAATAAAGGGTTTATATAGCTATATATATTAATTTGCATCTGAAATAAACAAGAGAAACACTTATTCGAAGCTGTTTTCAAAAGTTATGTTTAACCTGAAATATTGTCTCAAACTGATGTTCTCAGACTGAGAGAATGACGTTTTCTAAGATTCAGCTGGAGCTCTGAATAACAGTTTTCAAACATCAAATAAAGGGTTTATATAGCTATATATATCAATTTGCATTTGAAATAAACAAGAAAAACACTTATTCGAAGCAGTTTTCAAAAGTTATGTTTAACCTGAAATATTGTCTCAAACTGATGTTCTCAGACTGAGAGAATGACGTTTTCTAAGATTCTGCTGGAGCTCTGAATAACAGTTTTCGAACATCAAATAAAGGGTTTATATAGCTATATATATCAATTTGCATCTGAAATAAACAAGAGAAACACTTATTTGAAGCTGTTTTCAAAAGGTATGTTTAACCTGAAATATTGTCTCAAACTGATGTTCTCAGACTGAGAAAATGACGTTTTCTAAGATTCAGCTGGAGCTCTGAATAACAGTTTTCAAACATCAAATAAAGGGTTTATATAGCTATATATATTAATTTGCATCTGAAATAAACAAGAGAAACACTTATTCGAAGCTGTTTTCAAAAGTTATGTTTAACCTGAAATATTGTCTCAAACTGATGTTCTCAGACTGAGAGAATGACATTTTCCAAGATTCTGCTGGAGCTCTGAATAACAGTTTTCAAACGTCAAATAAAGGGTTTATATAGCTATACATATCAATTTGCATCTGAAATAAACAAGATAAAAACACTTATTCGAAGCTGTTTTCATAAGTTATGTTTAACCTGAAATATTGTCTCAAACTGATGTTCTCAGACTGAGAGAATGATGTTTTCTAAGATGCTGCTGGAGCTCTGAATAACAGTTTTCAAACAACAAATAAAGGGTTTATATAGCTATATATATCAATTTGCATCTGAAATAAACAAGAGAAACACTTATTCGAAGCTGTTTTCAAAAGTTATGTTTAACCTGAAATATTGTCTCAAACTGATGTTCTCAGACTGAGAGAATGACGTTTTCTAAGATTCTGCTGGAGCTCTGAATGATAGTTTTCGAACATCAAATAAAGGGTTTATATAGCTATATATATCAATTTGCATCTGAAATAAACAAGAGAAACACTTATTCGAAGCTGTTTTCAAAAGTTATGTTTAACCTGAAATATTGTCTCAAACTGATGTTCTCAGACTGAGAGAATGACGTTTTCTAAGATTCAGCTGGAGCTCTGAATAACAGTTTTCAAACATCAAATAAAGGGTTTATATAGCTATATATATCAATTTGCATTTGAAATAAACAAGAAAAACACTTATTCGAAGCAGTTTTCAAAAGTTATGTTTAACCTGAAATATTGTCTCAAACTGATGTTCTCAGACTGAGAGAATGACGTTTTCTAAGATTCTGCTGGAGCTCTGAATAACAGTTTTCGAACATCAAATAAAGGGTTTATATAGCTATATATATCAATTTGCATCTGAAATAAACAAGAGAAACACTTATTCGAAGCTGTTTTCAAAAGGTATGTTTAACCTGAAATATTGTCTCAAACTGATGTTCTCAGACTGAGAAAATGACGTTTTCTAAGATTCAGCTGGAGCTCTGAATAACAGTTTTCAAACATCAAATAAAGGGTTTATATAGCTATATATATTAATTTGCATCTGAAATAAACAAGAGAAACACTTATTCGAAGCTGTTTTCAAAAGTTATGTTTAACCTGAAATATTTTCTCAAACTGATGTTCTCAGACTGAGAGAATGACATTTTCCAAGATTCTGCTGGCGCTCTGAATAACAGTTTTCAAACGTCAAATAAAGGGTTTATATAGCTATACATATCAATTTGCATCTGAAATAAACAAGAGAAACACTTATTCGAAGCTGTTTTCAAAAGTTATGTTTAACCTGAAATATTGTCTCAAACTGATGTTCTCAGACTGAGAGAATGACGTTTTCTAAGATTCTGCTGGAGCTCTGAATGATAGTTTTCGAACATCAAATAAAGGGTTTATATAGCTATATATATCAATTTGCATCTGAAATAAACAAGAGAAACACTTATTCGAAGCTGTTTTCAAAAGTTATGTTTAACCTGAAATATTGTCTCAAACTGATGTTCTCAGACTGAGAGAATGACGTTTTCTAAGATTCAGCTGGAGCTCTGAATAACAGTTTTCAAACATCAAATAAAGGGTTTATATAGCTATATATATCAATTTGCATTTGAAATAAACAAGAAAAACACTTATTCGAAGCAGTTTTCAAAAGTTATGTTTAACCTGAAATATTGTCTCAAACTGATGTTCTCAGACTGAGAGAATGACGTTTTCTAAGATTCTGCTGGAGCTCTGAATAACAGTTTTCGAACATCAAATAAAGGGTTTATATAGCTATATATATCAATTTGCATCTGAAATAAACAAGAGAAACACTTATTCGAAGCTGTTTTCAAAAGGTATGTTTAACCTGAAATATTGTCTCAAACTGATGTTCTCAGACTGAGAAAATGACGTTTTCTAAGATTCAGCTGGAGCTCTGAATAACAGTTTTCAAACATCAAATAAAGGGTTTATATAGCTATATATATTAATTTGCATCTGAAATAAACAAGAGAAACACTTATTCGAAGCTGTTTTCAAAAGTTATGTTTAACCTGAAATATTTTCTCAAACTGATGTTCTCAGACTGAGAGAATGACATTTTCCAAGATTCTGCTGGCGCTCTGAATAACAGTTTTCAAACGTCAAATAAAGGGTTTATATAGCTATACATATCAATTTGCATCTGAAATAAACAAGAGAAACACTTATTCGAAGCTGTTTTCATAAGTTATGTTTAACCTGAAATATTGTCTCAAACTGATGTTCTCAGACTGAGAAAATTACGTTTTCTAAGATTCTGCTGGAGCTCTGAATAACAGTTTTCAAACAACAAATAAAGGGTTTATATAGCTATATATATCAATTTGCATCTGAAATAAACAAGAGAAACACTTATTCGAAGCTGTTTTCAAAAGTTATGTTTAACCTGAAATATTGTCTCAAACTGATGTTCTCAGACTGAGAGAATGACGTTTTCTAAGATGCTGCTGGAGCTCTGAATAACAGTTTTCAAACATCAAATAAAGGGTTTATATAGCTATATATATCAATTTGCATCTGAAATAAACAAGAGAAACACTTATTCAAAGCTGTTTTCAAAAGTTATGTTTAACCTGAAATATTGTCTCAAACTGATGTTCTCAGACTGAGAGAATGACGTTTTCTAAGATGCTGCTGGAGCTCTGAATAACAGTTTTCAAACATCAAATAAAGGGTTTATATAGCTATATATATCAATTTGCATTTGAAATAAACAAGAAAAACACTTATTCGAAGCAGTTTTCAAAAGTTATGTTTAACCTGAAATATTGTCTCAAACTGATGTTCTCAGACTGAGAGAATGACGTTTTCTCAGATTCTGCTGGAGCTCTGAATAACAGTTTTCGAACATCAAATAAAGGGTTTATATAGCTATATATATCAATTTGCATCTGAAATAAACAAGAGAAACACTTATTCGAAGCAGTTTTCAAAAGTTATGTTTAACATGAAATATTGTCTCAAACTGATGTTCTCAGACTGAGAGAATGACGTTTTCTAAGATTCTGCTGGAGCTCTGAATAACAGTTTTCAAACAACAAATAAAGGGTTTATATAGCTATATATATCAATTTGCATCTGAAATAAACAAGAGAAACACTTATTCGAAGCTGTTTTCAAAAGTTATGTTTAACCTGAAATATTGTCTCAAACTGATGTTCTCAGACTGAGAGAATGACGTTTTCTAAAATGCTGCTGGAGCTCTGAATAACAGTTTTCAAACATCAAATAAAGGGTTTATATAGCTATATATATCAATTTGCATTTGAAATAAACAAGAAAAACACTTATTCGAAGCAGTTTTCAAAAGTTATGTTTAACATGAAATATTGTCTCAAACTGATGTTCTCAGACTGAGAGAATGACGTTTTCTAAGATTCTGCTGGAGCTCTGAATAACAGTTTTCGAACATCAAATAAAGGGTTTATATAGCTATATATATCAATTTGCATCTGAAATAAACAAGAGAAACACTTATTCGAAGATGTTTTCAAAAGTTATGTTTAACCTGAAATATTGTCTCAAACTGATGTTCTCAGACTGAGAGAATGACGTTTTCTAAGATTCAGCTGGAGCTCTGGATAACAGTTTTCAAACATCAAATAAAGGGTTTATATAGCTATATATATTAATTTGCATCTGAAATAAACAAGAGAAACACTTATTCGAAGCTGTTTTCAAAAGTTATGTTTAACCTGAAATATTGTCTCAAACTGATGTTCTCAGACTGAGAGAATGACATTTTCCAAGATTCTGCTGGAGCTCTGAATAACAGTTTTCAAACGTCAAATAAAGGGTTTATATAGCTATACATATCAATTTGCATTTGAAATAAACAAGAAAAACACTTATTCGAAGCAGTTTTCAAAAGTTATGTTTAACCTGAAATATTGTCTCAAACTGATGTTCTCAGACTGAGAGAATGACGTTTTCCAAGATTCTGCTGGAGCTCTGAATAACAGTTTTCAAATATAAATTTGCATCTGAAATAAACAAGAGAAACACTTATTCGAAGCTGTTTTCAAAAGTTATGTTTAACATGAAATATTGTCTCAAACTGATGTTCTCAGACTGAGAGAATGACATTTTCTAAGATGCTGCTGGAGCTCTGAATAACAGTTTTCAAACATCAAATAAAGGGTTTATATAGCTATATATATCAATTTGCATCTGAAATAAACAAGTGAAACACTTATTAAAAGCTGTTTTCAAAGGATATGTTTAAGTGAGACCTTCTCTAAAAGTGATGTATTCAGACTGAGATGTATTTGAAGTCCAATCCCGCCACCTTGTGGTTCTTCTTATTTATCAACATTTCTCTTTTTTTTTCCACAATGCAATTCCCCCAAGCACCCTACCTGGTGCACAAACCAAACACCACCATGTCTTCTCCTTTGAATTTGATTGACAGGTCCACCAGAACGGTCTTGTAGATGCAGCATTGCGTTGTCTAGTCAGAGCGAGTCTCAGAATGTTTTCACAGTCTTGGAAGTAGTGAACGCGGGCTAAGATGCTGCTGGAGCTCTGAATAACAGTTTTCAAACATCAAATAAATTGTTTATATAGCTATATATATCAATTTGCATCTGAAATAAACAAGAGAAACACTTATTCAAAGTTGTTTTCAAAAGTTATGTTTAACCTGAAATATTGTCTCAAACTAATGTTCTCAGACTGAGAGAATAACGTTTTCTAAGATTCTGCTGGAGCTCTGAATAACAGTTTTCAAACATCAAATAAAGGGTTTATATAGCTATATATATCAATTTGCATCTGAAATAAACAAGAGAAACACTTATTCGAAGCTGTTTTCAAAAGTTATGTTTAACATGAAATATTGTCTCAAACTGATGTTCTTAGACTGAGAGAATGACGTTTTCTAAGATGCTGCTGGAGCTCTGAATAACAGTTTTCAAACATCAAATAAAGGGTATATATAGCTATATATATCAATTTGCATCTGAAATAAACAAGAGGAACACTTATTCCAAGCTGTTCTCAAAAGTTATGTTTAAAATGAAATATTGTCTCAAACTGATGTTCTCAGACTGAGAGAATGACATTTTCTAAGATGCTGCTGGAGCTCTGAATAACAGTTTTCAAACATCAAATAAAGGGTTTATATAGCTATATATATCAATTTGCATCTGAAATAAACAAGAGAAACACTTATTCGAAGCTGTTTTCAAAAGTTATGTTTAACCTGAAATATTGTCTCAAACTGATGTTCTCAGACTGAGGGAATGACATTTTTTTTAAGATGCTGCTGGAGCTCTGAATAACAGTTTTAAAACATCAAATAAAGGGTTTATATAGCTATATATATCAATTTGCATCTGAAATAAACAAGAGAAACACTTATTCAAAGCTGTTTTCAAAAGTTATGTTTAAGATGAAATATTGTCTCAAACTGATGTTCTCAGACTGAGAGAATGACGTTTTCTAAGATGCTGCTGGAGCTCTGAATAACAGTTTTCAAACATCAAATAAAGGGTTTATATAGCTATATATATCAATTTGCATCTGAAATAAACAAGAGAAACACTTATTCAAAGCTGTTTTCAAAAGTTATGTTTAACATGAAATATTGTCTCAAACTGATGTTCTCAGACTGAGAGAATGACATTTTCTAAGATGCTGCTGGAGCTCTGAATAACAGTTTTCAAACATCAAATTAAGGGTTTATATAGCTATATATTTCAATTTGCATCTGAAATAAACAAGAGAAACACTTATTCGAAGCTGTTCTCAAAAGTTATGTTTAACCTGAAATATTGTCTCAAACTGATGTTCTCAGACTGAGAATGACATTTTCCAAGATTCTGCTGGAGCTCTGAATAACAGTTTTCAAACATCAAATAAAGGGTTAATATAGCTATATATATCAAATTGCATCTGAAATAAACAAGAGAAACACTTATTCGAAGCTGTTTTCAAAAGTTATGTTAAAATGAAATATTGTCTCAAACTGATGTTCTCAGACTGAGAATGACGTTTTCCAAGATTCTGCTGGAGCTCTGAATAACAGTTTTCAAACATCAAATAAAGGGTTTATATAGCTATATATATCAAATTGCATCTGAAATAAACAAGAGAAACACTTATTCCAAGCTGTTTTCAAAAGTTATGTTTAACCTAAAATATTGTCTCAAACTGATGTTCTCAGACTGAGAGAATTACATTTTCCAAGACTCTGCTGGAGCTCTGAATAACAGTTTTCAAACATCAAATAAAGGGTTTATATAGCTATATATATCAATTTGCATCTGAAATAAACAAGAGAAACACTTATTCGAAGCTGTTTTCAAAAGTTATGTTTAACATGAAATATTGTCTCAAACTGATGTTCTCAGACTGAGAGAATGACGTTTTCCAAGATTCTGCTGGAGCTCTGAATAACAGTTTTCAAATATAAATTTGCATCTTAGATAAACAAGAGAAACACTTATTCGAAGCTGTTTTCAAAAGTTATGTTAAAATGAAATATTGTCTCAAACTGATGTTCTCAGACTGAGAGAATGACGTTTTCCAAGATTCTGCTGGAGCTCTGAATAACAGTTTTCAAACATCAAATATAGGGTTTATATAGCTATATATATATCAATTTGCACCTGAAATAAACAAGAGAAACACTTATTCAAAGCTGTTTTCAAAAGTTATGTTTAACCTGAAATATTGTCTCAAACTGATGTTCTCAGACTGAGAGAATGACGTTTTCCAAGTTTCTGCTGGAGCTCTGAATAACAGTTTTCAAACATCAAATAAAGGGTTTATATAGATATCTATATCAATTTGCATCTGAAATAAACAAGAGAAACACTTATTCGAAGCTGTTTTCAAAAGTTATGTTAAAATGAAATATTGTCTCAAACTGTTGTTCTCAGACTGAGAGAATGACGTTTTCCAAGATTCTGCTGGAGCTCTGAATAACAATTTTCAAACATCAAATAAAGGGTTTATATAGCTATATATATCAATTTGCATCTGAAATAAACAAGAGAAACACGTATTCAAAGCTGTTTTCAAAAGTTATGTTTAACCTGAAATATTGTCTCAAACTGATGTTCTCAGACTGAGCGAATGACGTTTTCCAAGATTCTGCTGGAGCTCTGAATAACAGTTTTCAAACATCAAATAAAGGGTTTATATAGATATATATATATATCAATTTGCATCTGAAATAAACAAGAGAAACACTTATTCAAAGCTGTTTTCAAAAGTTATGTTTAACATGAAATATTGTCTCAAACTGATGTTCTCAGACTGAGAGAATGACGTTTTCTAAGATTCTGCTGGAGCTCTGAATAACAGTTTTCAAACAACAAATAAAGGGTTTATATAGCTATATATATCAATTTGCATCTGAAATAAACAAGAGAAACACTTATTCGAAGCTGTTTTCAAAAGTTATGTTTAACCTGAAATATTGTCTCAAACTGATGTTCTCAGACTGAGAGAATGACGTTTTCTAAGATGCTGCTGGAGCTCTGAATAACAGTTTTCGAACATCAAATAAAGGGTTTATATAGCTATATATATCAATTTGCATCTGAAATAAACAAGAGAAACACTTATTCGAAGCTGTTTTCAAAAGTTATGTTTAACCTGAAATATTGTCTCAAACTGATGTTCTCAGACTGAGAGAATGACGTTTTCTAAGATGCTGCTGGAGCTCTGAATAACAGTTTTCAAACATCAAATAAAGGGTTTATATAGCTATATATATCAATTTGCATTTGAAATAAACAAGAAAAACACTTATTCGACGCAGTTTTCAAAAGTTATGTTTAACCTGAAATATTGTCTCACACTGATGTTCTCAGACTGAGAGAATGACGTTTTCTAAGATTCTGCTGGAGCTCTGAATGACAGTTTTCGAACATCAAATAAAGGGTTTATATAGCTATATATATTAATTTGCATCTGAAATAAACAAGAGAAACACTTATTCGAAGCTGTTTTCAAAAGTTATGTTTAACCTGAAATATTGTCTCAAACTGATGTTCTCAGACTGAGAGAATGACGTTTTCTAAGATTCAGCTGGAGCTCTGAATAACAGTTTTCAAACATCAAATAAAGGGTTTATATAGCTATATATATCAATTTGCATTTGAAATAAACAAGAAAAACACTTATTCGAAGCAGTTTTCAAAAGTTATGTTTAACCTGAAATATTGTCTCAAACTGATGTTCTCAGACTGAGAGAATGACGTTTTCTAAGATTCTGCTGGAGCTCTGAATAACAGTTTTCGAACATCAAATAAAGGGTTTATATAGCTATATATATCAATTTGCATCTGAAATAAACAAGAGAAACACTTATTTGAAGCTGTTTTCAAAAGGTATGTTTAACCTGAAATATTGTCTCAAACTGATGTTCTCAGACTGAGAAAATGACGTTTTCTAAGATTCAGCTGGAGCTCTGAATAACAGTTTTCAAACATCAAATAAAGGGTTTATATAGCTATATATATTAATTTGCATCTGAAATAAACAAGAGAAACACTTATTCGAAGCTGTTTTCAAAAGTTATGTTTAACCTGAAATATTGTCTCAAACTGATGTTCTCAGACTGAGAGAATGACATTTTCCAAGATTCTGCTGGAGCTCTGAATAACAGTTTTCAAACGTCAAATAAAGGGTTTATATAGCTATACATATCAATTTGCATCTGAAATAAACAAGAGAAACACTTATTCGAAGCTGTTTTCATAAGTTATGTTTAACCTGAAATATTGTCTCAAACTGATGTTCTCAGACTGAGAGAATGATGTTTTCTAAGATGCTGCTGGAGCTCTGAATAACAGTTTTCAAACAACAAATAAAGGGTTTATATAGCTATATATATCAATTTGCATCTGAAATAAACAAGAGAAACACTTATTCGAAGCTGTTTTCAAAAGTTATGTTTAACCTGAAATATTGTCTCAAACTGATGTTCTCAGACTGAGAGAATGACGTTTTCTAAGATTCTGCTGGAGCTCTGAATGATAATTTTCGAACATCAAATAAAGGGTTTATATAGCTATATATATCAATTTGCATCTGAAATAAACAAGAGAAACACTTATTCGAAGCTGTTTTCAAAAGTTATGTTTAACCTGAAATATTGTCTCAAACTGATGTTCTCAGACTGAGAGAATGACGTTTTCTAAGATTCAGCTGGAGCTCTGAATAACAGTTTTCAAACATCAAATAAAGGGTTTATATAGCTATATATATCAATTTGCATTTGAAATAAACAAGAAAAACACTTATTCGAAGCAGTTTTCAAAAGTTATGTTTAACCTGAAATATTGTCTCAAACTGATGTTCTCAGACTGAGAGAATGACGTTTTCTAAGATTCTGCTGGAGCTCTGAATAACAGTTTTCGAACATCAAATAAAGGGTTTATATAGCTATATATATCAATTTGCATCTGAAATAAACAAGAGAAACACTTATTCGAAGCTGTTTTCAAAAGGTATGTTTAACCTGAAATATTGTCTCAAACTGATGTTCTCAGACTGAGAAAATGACGTTTTCTAAGATTCAGCTGGAGCTCTGAATAACAGTTTTCAAACATCAAATAAAGGGTTTATATAGCTATATATATTAATTTGCATCTGAAATAAACAAGAGAAACACTTATTCGAAGCTGTTTTCAAAAGTTATGTTTAACCTGAAATATTTTCTCAAACTGATGTTCTCAGACTGAGAGAATGACATTTTCCAAGATTCTGCTGGCGCTCTGAATAACAGTTTTCAAACGTCAAATAAAGGGTTTATATAGCTATACATATCAATTTGCATCTGAAATAAACAAGAGAAACACTTATTCGAAGCTGTTTTCATAAGTTATGTTTAACCTGAAATATTGTCTCAAACTGATGTTCTCAGACTGAGAAAATTACGTTTTCTAAGATTCTGCTGGAGCTCTGAATAACAGTTTTCAAACAACAAATAAAGGGTTTATATAGCTATATATATCAATTTGCATCTGAAATAAACAAGAGAAACACTTATTCGAAGCTGTTTTCAAAAGTTATGTTTAACCTGAAATATTGTCTCAAACTGATGTTCTCAGACTGAGAGAATGACGTTTTCTAAGATGCTGCTGGAGCTCTGAATAACAGTTTTCAAACATCAAATAAAGGGTTTATATAGCTATATATATCAATTTGCATCTGAAATAAACAAGAGAAACACTTATTCAAAGCTGTTTTCAAAAGTTATGTTTAACCTGAAATATTGTCTCAAACTGATGTTCTCAGACTGAGAGAATGACGTTTTCTAAGATGCTGCTGGAGCTCTGAATAACAGTTTTCAAACATCAAATAAAGGGTTTATATAGCTATATATATCAATTTGCATTTGAAATAAACAAGAAAAACACTTATTCGAAGCAGTTTTCAAAAGTTATGTTTAACCTGAAATATTGTCTCAAACTGATGTTCTCAGACTGAGAGAATGACGTTTTCTCAGATTCTGCTGGAGCTCTGAATAACAGTTTTCGAACATCAAATAAAGGGTTTATATAGCTATATATATCAATTTGCATCTGAAATAAACAAGAGAAACACTTATTCGAAGCGGTTTTCAAAAGTTATGTTTAACATGAAATATTGTCTCAAACTGATGTTCTCAGACTGAGAGAATGACGTTTTCTAAGATTCTGCTGGAGCTCTGAATAACAGTTTTCAAACAACAAATAAAGGGTTTATATAGCTATATATATCAATTTGCATCTGAAATAAACAAGAGAAACACTTATTCGAAGCTGTTTTCAAAAGTTATGTTTAACCTGAAATATTGTCTCAAACTGATGTTCTCAGACTGAGAGAATGACGTTTTCTAAAATGCTGCTGGAGCTCTGAATAACAGTTTTCAAACATCAAATAAAGGGTTTATATAGCTATATATATCAATTTGCATTTGAAATAAACAAGAAAAACACTTATTCGAAGCAGTTTTCAAAAGTTATGTTTAACATGAAATATTGTCTCAAACTGATGTTCTCAGACTGAGAGAATGACGTTTTCTAAGATTCTGCTGGAGCTCTGAATAACAGTTTTCGAACATCAAATAAAGGGTTTATATAGCTATATATATCAATTTGCATCTGAAATAAACAAGAGAAACACTTATTCGAAGATGTTTTCAAAAGTTATGTTTAACCTGAAATATTGTCTCAAACTGATGTTCTCAGACTGAGAGAATGACGTTTTCTAAGATTCAGCTGGAGCTCTGGATAACAGTTTTCAAACATCAAATAAAGGGTTTATATAGCTATATATATTAATTTGCATCTGAAATAAACAAGAGAAACACTTATTCGAAGCTGTTTTCAAAAGTTATGTTTAACCTGAAATATTGTCTCAAACTGATGTTCTCAGACTGAGAGAATGACATTTTCCAAGATTCTGCTGGAGCTCTGAATAACAGTTTTCAAACGTCAAATAAAGGGTTTATATAGCTATACATATCAATTTGCATTTGAAATAAACAAGAAAAACACTTATTCGAAGCAGTTTTCAAAAGTTATGTTTAACCTGAAATATTGTCTCAAACTGATGTTCTCAGACTGAGAGAATGACGTTTTCCAAGATTCTGCTGGAGCTCTGAATAACAGTTTTCAAATATAAATTTGCATCTGAAATAAACAAGAGAAACACTTATTCGAAGCTGTTTTCAAAAGTTATGTTTAACATGAAATATTGTCTCAAACTGATGTTCTCAGACTGAGAGAATGACATTTTCTAAGATGCTGCTGGAGCTCTGAATAACAGTTTTCAAACATCAAATAAAGGGTTTATATAGCTATATATATCAATTTGCATCTGAAATAAACAAGTGAAACACTTATTAAAAGCTGTTTTCAAAGGATATGTTTAAGTGAGACCTTCTCTAAAAGTGATGTATTCAGACTGAGATGTATTTGAAGTCCAATCCCGCCACCTTGTGGTTCTTCTTATTTATCAACATTTCTCTTTTTTTTTCCACAATGCAATTCCCCCAAGCACCCTACCTGGTGCACAAACCAAACACCACCATGTCTTCTCCTTTGAATTTGATTGACAGGTCCACCAGAACGGTCTTGTAGATGCAGCATTGCGTTGTCTAGTCAGAGCGAGTCTCAGAATGTTTTCACAGTCTTGGAAGTAGTGAACGCGGGCTAAGATGCTGCTGGAGCTCTGAATAACAGTTTTCAAACATCAAATAAATTGTTTATATAGCTATATATATCAATTTGCATCTGAAATAAACAAGAGAAACACTTATTCAAAGTTGTTTTCAAAAGTTATGTTTAACCTGAAATATTGTCTCAAACTAATGTTCTCAGACTGAGAGAATAACGTTTTCTAAGATTCTGCTGGAGCTCTGAATAACAGTTTTCAAACATCAAATAAAGGGTTTATATAGCTATATATATCAATTTGCATCTGAAATAAACAAGAGAAACACTTATTCGAAGCTGTTTTCAAAAGTTATGTTTAACATGAAATATTGTCTCAAACTGATGTTCTTAGACTGAGAGAATGACGTTTTCTAAGATGCTGCTGGAGCTCTGAATAACAGTTTTCAAACATCAAATAAAGGGTATATATAGCTATATATATCAATTTGCATCTGAAATAAACAAGAGGAACACTTATTCCAAGCTGTTCTCAAAAGTTATGTTTAAAATGAAATATTGTCTCAAACTGATGTTCTCAGACTGAGAGAATGACATTTTCTAAGATGCTGCTGGAGCTCTGAATAACAGTTTTCAAACATCAAATAAAGGGTTTATATAGCTATATATATCAATTTGCATCTGAAATAAACAAGAGAAACACTTATTCGAAGCTGTTTTCAAAAGTTATGTTTAACCTGAAATATTGTCTCAAACTGATGTTCTCAGACTGAGGGAATGACATTTTTTTTAAGATGCTGCTGGAGCTCTGAATAACAGTTTTAAAACATCAAATAAAGGGTTTATATAGCTATATATATCAATTTGCATCTGAAATAAACAAGAGAAACACTTATTCAAAGCTGTTTTCAAAAGTTATGTTTAAGATGAAATATTGTCTCAAACTGATGTTCTCAGACTGAGAGAATGACGTTTTCTAAGATGCTGCTGGAGCTCTGAATAACAGTTTTCAAACATCAAATAAAGGGTTTATATAGCTATATATATCAATTTGCATCTGAAATAAACAAGAGAAACACTTATTCAAAGCTGTTTTCAAAAGTTATGTTTAACATGAAATATTGTCTCAAACTGATGTTCTCAGACTGAGAGAATGACATTTTCTAAGATGCTGCTGGAGCTCTGAATAACAGTTTTCAAACATCAAATTAAGGGTTTATATAGCTATATATTTCAATTTGCATCTGAAATAAACAAGAGAAACACTTATTCGAAGCTGTTCTCAAAAGTTATGTTTAACCTGAAATATTGTCTCAAACTGATGTTCTCAGACTGAGAATGACATTTTCCAAGATTCTGCTGGAGCTCTGAATAACAGTTTTCAAACATCAAATAAAGGGTTAATATAGCTATATATATCAAATTGCATCTGAAATAAACAAGAGAAACACTTATTCGAAGCTGTTTTCAAAAGTTATGTTAAAATGAAATATTGTCTCAAACTGATGTTCTCAGACTGAGAATGACGTTTTCCAAGATTCTGCTGGAGCTCTGAATAACAGTTTTCAAACATCAAATAAAGGGTTTATATAGCTATATATATCAAATTGCATCTGAAATAAACAAGAGAAACACTTATTCCAAGCTGTTTTCAAAAGTTATGTTTAACCTAAAATATTGTCTCAAACTGATGTTCTCAGACTGAGAGAATTACATTTTCCAAGACTCTGCTGGAGCTCTGAATAACAGTTTTCAAACATCAAATAAAGGGTTTATATAGCTATATATATCAATTTGCATCTGAAATAAACAAGAGAAACACTTATTCGAAGCTGTTTTCAAAAGTTATGTTTAACATGAAATATTGTCTCAAACTGATGTTCTCAGACTGAGAGAATGACGTTTTCCAAGATTCTGCTGGAGCTCTGAATAACAGTTTTCAAATATAAATTTGCATCTTAGATAAACAAGAGAAACACTTATTCGAAGCTGTTTTCAAAAGTTATGTTTAACCTGAAATATTGTCTCAAACTGATGTTCTCAGACTGAGAGAATGACGTTTTCTAAGATGCTGCTGGAGCTCTGAATAACAGTTTTCAAACATCAAATAAAGGGTTTATATAGCTATATATATCAATTTGCATCTGAAATAAACAAGAGAAACACTTATTCGAAGCTGTTTTCAAAAGTTATGTTTAACCTGAAATATTGTCTCAAACTGATGTTCTCAGATTGAGAGAATGACGTTTTCTAAGATGCTGCTGGAGCTCTGAATAACAGTTTTCAAACATCAAATAAAGGGTTTATATAGCTATATATATCAATTTGCATCTGTATTAAACAAGAGAAACACTTATTCGAAGCTGTTTTCAAAAGTTATGTTAAAATGAAATATTGTCTCAAACTGATGTTCTCAGACTGAGAGAATGACGTTTTCCAAGATTCTGCTGGAGCTCTGAATAACAGTTTTCAAACATCAAATATAGGGTTTATATAGCTATATATATATCAATTTGCACCTGAAATAAACAAGAGAAACACTTATTCAAAGCTGTTTTCAAAAGTTATGTTTAACCTGAAATATTGTCTCAAACTGATGTTCTCAGACTGAGAGAATGACGTTTTCCAAGTTTCTGCTGGAGCTCTGAATAACAGTTTTCAAACATCAAATAAAGGGTTTATATAGATATCTATATCAATTTGCATCTGAAATAAACAAGAGAAACACTTATTCGAAGCTGTTTTCAAAAGTTATGTTAAAATGAAATATTGTCTCAAACTGTTGTTCTCAGACTGAGAGAATGACGTTTTCCAAGATTCTGCTGGAGCTCTGAATAACAATTTTCAAACATCAAATAAAGGGTTTATATAGCTATATATATCAATTTGCATCTGAAATAAACAAGAGAAACACGTATTCAAAGCTGTTTTCAAAAGTTATGTTTAACCTGAAATATTGTCTCAAACTGATGTTCTCAGACTGAGAGAATGACGTTTTCCAAGATTCTGCTGGAGCTCTGAATAACAGTTTTCAAACATCAAATAAAGGGTTTATATAGATATATATATATATCAATTTGCATCTGAAATAAACAAGAGAAACACTTATTCAAAGCTGTTTTCAAAAGTTATGTTTAACATGAAATATTGTCTCAAACTGATGTTCTCAGACTGAGAGAATGACGTTTTCTAAGATTCTGCTGGAGCTCTGAATAACAGTTTTCAAACATCAAATAAAGGGTATATATAGCTATATATATAAATTTGCATCTGAAATAAACAAGAGGAACACTTATTCGAAGCTGTTTTCAAAAGTTATGTTTAACATGAAATATTGTCTCAAACTGATGTTCTCAGACTGAGAGAATGGCGTTTTCTAAGATGCTGCTGGAGCTCTGAATAACAGTTTTCAAACATCAAATAAAGGGTTTATATAGCTATATATTTCAATTTGCATCTGAAGTAAACAAGAGAAACACTTATTCGAAGATGTTTTCAAAAGTTACGTTTAACCTGAAATATTGTCTCAAACTGATGTTCTCAGACTGAGAGAATGACGTTTTCTAAGATGCTGCTGGAGCTCTGAATAACAGTTTTCAAACGTCAAATAAAGGGTTTATATAGCTATATATTTCAATTTGCATCTGAAATAAACAAGAGAAACACTTATTCGAAGCTGTTTTCAAAAGTTATGTTTAACCTGAAATATTGTCTCAAACTGATGTTCTCAGACTGAGAGAATGACGTTTTCCAAGATTCTGCTGGAGCTCTGAATAACAGTTTTCAAACATCAAATAAAGGGTTTATATATATATATATATCAATTTGCATCTGAAATAAACAAGAGAAACACTTATTCAAAGCTGTTTTCAAAAGTTATGTTTAACATGAAATATTGTCTCAAACTGATGTTCTCAGACTGAGAGAATGACATTTTCTAAGATGCTGCTGGAGCTCTGAATAACAGTTTTCAAACATCAAATAAAGGGTTTATATAGCTATATATTTCAATTTGCATCTGAAATAAACAAGAGAAACACTTATTCGAAGCTGTTTTCAAAAGTTATGTTTAACCTGAAATATTGTCTCAAACTGATGTTCTCAGACTGAGAGAATGACGTTTTCCAAGATTCTGCTGGAGCTCTGAATAACAGTTTTCAAACATCAAATAAAGGGTTTATATAGATATATATATCAATTTGCATCTGAAATAAACAAGAGAAACACTTATTCAAAGCTGTTTTCAAAAGTTATGTTTAACATGAAATATTGTCTCAAACTGATGTTCTCAGACTGAGAGAATGACATTTTCTAAGATGCTGCTGGAGCTCTGAATAACAGTTTTCAAACATCAAATAAAGGGTTTATATAGCTATATATTTCAATTTGCATCTGATATAAACAAGAGAAACACTTATTCGAAGCTGTTTTCAAAAGTTATGTTTAACCTGAAATATTGTCTCAAACTGATGTTCTCAGACTGAGAGAATGACGTTTTCTAAGATTCTGCTGGAGCTCTGAATAACAGTTTTCAAACATTAAATAAAGGGTATATATAGCTATATATATCAATTTGCATCTGAAATAAACAAGAGGAACACTTATTCGAAGCTGTTTTCAAAAGTTATGTTTAACATGAAATATTGTCTCAAACTGATGTTCTCAGACTGAGAATGACGTTTTCTAAGATGCTGCTGGAGCTCTGAATAACAGTTTTCAAACATCAAATAAAGGGTTTATATAGCTATATATTTCAATTTGCATCTGAAATAAACAAGAGAAACACTTATTCGAAGATGTTTTCAAAAGTTACGTTTAACCTGAAACATTGTCTCAAACTGATGTTCTCAGACTGAGAGAATGACGTTTTCTAAGATGCTGCTGGAGCTCTTAATAACAGTTTTCAAACGTCAAATAAAGGGTTTATATAGCTATATATTTCAATTTGCATCTGAAATAAACAAGAGAAACACTTATTCGAAGCTGTTTTCAAAAGTTATGTTTAACCTGAAATATTGTCTCAAACTGATGTTCTTAGACTGAGAGAATGACGTTTTCTAAGATTCTGCTGGAGCTCTGAATAACAGTTTTCAAACGTCAAATAAAGGGTTTATATAGCTATATATTTCAATTTGCATCTGAAATAAACAAGAGAAACACTTATTCGAAGCTGTTTTCAAAAGTTATGTTTAACCTGAAATATTGTCTCAAACTGATGTTCTTAGACTGAGAGAATGACGTTTTCTAAGATTCTGCTGGAGCTCTGAATAACAGTTTTCAAACATCAAATAAAGGGTTTATATAGCTATATATATCAATTTGCATCTGAAATAAACAAGAGAAACACTTATTCGAAGCTGTTTTCAAAAGTTATGTTTAACATGAAATATTGTCTCAAACTGATGTTCTTAGACTGAGAGAATGATGTTTTCTAAGATGCTGCTGGAGCTCTGAATAACAGTTTTCAAACATCAAATAAAGGGTATATATAGCTATATATATCAATTTGCATCTGAAATAAACAAGAGGAACACTTATTCCAAGCTGTTTTCAAAAGTTATGTTTAAAATGAAATATTGTCTCAAACTGATGTTCTCAGACTGAGAGAATGACATTTTCTAAGATGCTGCTGGAGCTCTGAATAACAGTTTTCAAACATCAAATTAAGGGTTTATATAGCTATATATTTCAATTTGCATCTGAAATAAACAAGAGAAACACTTATTCGAAGCTGTTCTCAAAAGTTATGTTAAAATGAAATATTGTCTCAAACTGATGTTCTCAGACTGAGAATGACGTTTTCCAAGATTCTGCTGGAGCTCTGAATAACAGTTTTCAAACATCAAATAAAGGGTTTATATAGCTATATATATCAAATTGCATCTGAAATAAACAAGAGAAACACTTATTCCAAGCTGTTTTCAAAAGTTATGTTTAACCTAAAATATTGTCTCAAACTGATGTTCTCAGACTGAGAGAATTACATTTTCCAAGACTCTGCTGGAGCTCTGAATAACAGTTTTCAAACATCAAATAAAGGGTTTATATAGCTATATATATCAATTTGCATCTGAAATAAACAAGAGAAACACTTATTCGAAGCTGTTTTCAAAAGTTATGTTTAACATGAAATATTGTCTCAAACTGATGTTCTCAGACTGAGAGAATGACGTTTTCCAAGATTCTGCTTGAGCTCTGAATAACAGTTTTCAAATATAAATTTGCATCTTAAATAAACAAGAGAAACACTTATTCGAAGCTGTTTTCAAAAGTTATGTTTAACCTGAAATATTGTCTCAAACTGATGTTCTCAGACTGAGAGAATGACGTTTTCTAAGATGCTGCTGGAGCTCTGAATAACAGTTTTCAAACATCAAATAAAGGGTTCATATAGCTATATATATCAATTTGCATCTGAAATAAACAAGAGAAACACTTATTCTAAGCTGTTTTCAAAAGTTATGTTTAACCTGAAATATTGTCTCAAACTAATGTTCTCAGACTGAGAGAATGACGTTTTCTAAGATGCTGCTGGAGCTCTGAATAACAGTTTTCAAACATCAAATAAAGGGTTTATATAGCCATATATATCAATTTGCATCTGTATTAAACAAGAGAAACACTTATTCGAAGCTGTTTTCAAAAGTTATGTTAAAATGAAATATTGTCTCAAACTGATGTTCTCAGACTGAGAGAATGACGTTTTCCAAGATTCTGCTGGAGCTCTGAATAACAGTTTTCAAACATCAAATAAAGGGTTTATATAGCTATATATATATCAATTTGCATCTGAAATAAACAAGAGAAACACTTATTCAAAGCTGTTTTCAAAAGTTATGTTTAACCTGAAATATTGTCTCAAACTGATGTTCTCAGACTGAGAGAATGACGTTTCCCAAGTTTCTGCTGGAGCTCTGAATAACAGTTTTCAAACATCAAATAAAGGGTTTATATAGATATATATATCAATTTGCATCTGAAATAAACAAGAGAAACACTTATTCGAAGCTGTTTTCAAAAGTTATGTTTAACATGAAATATTGTCTCAAACTGATGTTCTCAGACTGAGAGAATGACGTTTTCCAAGATTCTGCTGGAGCTCTGAATAACAGTTTTCAAATATAAATTTGCATCTGAAATAAACAAGAGAAACACTTATTCGAAGCTGTTTTCAAAAGTTATGTTTAACATGAAATATTGTCTCAAACTGATGTTCTCAGACTGAGAGAATGACATTTTCTAAGATGCTGCTGGAGCTCTGAATAACAGTTTTCAAACATCAAATTAAGGGTTTATATAGCTATATATTTCAATTTGCATCTGAAATAAACAAGAGAAACACTTATTCGAAGCTGTTCTCAAAAGTTATGTTAAAATGAAATATTGTCTCAAACTGATGTTCTCAGACTGAGAATGACGTTTTCCAAGATTCTGCTGGAGCTCTGAATAACAGTTTTCAAACATCAAATAAAGGGTTTATATAGCTATATATATCAAATTGCATCTGAAATAAACAAGAGAAACACTTATTCCAAGCTGTTTTCAAAAGTTATGTTTAACCTAAAATATTGTCTCAAACTGATGTTCTCAGACTGAGAGAATTACATTTTCCAAGACTCTGCTGGAGCTCTGAATAACAGTTTTCAAACATCAAATAAAGGGTTTATATAGCTATATATATCAATTTGCATCTGAAATAAACAAGAGAAACACTTATTCGAAGCTGTTTTCAAAAGTTATGTTTAACATGAAATATTGTCTCAAACTGATGTTCTCAGACTGAGAGAATGACGTTTTCCAAGATTCTGCTTGAGCTCTGAATAACAGTTTTCAAATATAAATTTGCATCTTAAATAAACAAGAGAAACACTTATTCGAAGCTGTTTTCAAAAGTTATGTTTAACCTGAAATATTGTCTCAAACTGATGTTCTCAGACTGAGAGAATGACGTTTTCTAAGATGCTGCTGGAGCTCTGAATAACAGTTTTCAAACATCAAATAAAGGGTTCATATAGCTATATATATCAATTTGCATCTGAAATAAACAAGAGAAACACTTATTCTAAGCTGTTTTCAAAAGTTATGTTTAACCTGAAATATTGTCTCAAACTAATGTTCTCAGACTGAGAGAATGACGTTTTCTAAGATGCTGCTGGAGCTCTGAATAACAGTTTTCAAACATCAAATAAAGGGTTTATATAGCCATATATATCAATTTGCATCTGTATTAAACAAGAGAAACACTTATTCGAAGCTGTTTTCAAAAGTTATGTTAAAATGAAATATTGTCTCAAACTGATGTTCTCAGACTGAGAGAATGACGTTTTCCAAGATTCTGCTGGAGCTCTGAATAACAGTTTTCAAACATCAAATAAAGGGTTTATATAGCTATATATATATCAATTTGCATCTGAAATAAACAAGAGAAACACTTATTCAAAGCTGTTTTCAAAAGTTATGTTTAACCTGAAATATTGTCTCAAACTGATGTTCTCAGACTGAGAGAATGACGTTTCCCAAGTTTCTGCTGGAGCTCTGAATAACAGTTTTCAAACATCAAATAAAGGGTTTATATAGATATATATATCAATTTGCATCTGAAATAAACAAGAGAAACACTTATTCGAAGCTGTTTTCAAAAGTTATGTTTAACATGAAATATTGTCTCAAACTGATGTTCTCAGACTGAGAGAATGACGTTTTCCAAGATTCTGCTGGAGCTCTGAATAACAGTTTTCAAATATAAATTTGCATCTGAAATAAACAAGAGAAACACTTATTCGAAGCTGTTTTCAAAAGTTATGTTTAACATGAAATATTGTCTCAAACTGATGTTCTCAGACTGAGAGAATGACATTTTCTAAGATGCTGCTGGAGCTCTGAATAACAGTTTTCAAACATCAAATAAAGGGTTTATATAGCTATATATTTCAATTTGCATCTGATATAAACAAGAGAAACACTTATTCGAAGCTGTTTTCAAAAGTTATGTTTAACCTGAAATATTGTCTCAAACTGATGTTCTCAGACTGAGAGAATGACGTTTTCTAAGATTCTGCTGGAGCTCTGAATAACAGTTTTCAAACATCAAATAAAGGGTATATATAGCTATATATATCAATTTGCATCTGAAATAAACAAGAGGAACACTTATTCGAAGCTGTTTTCAAAAGTTATGTTTAACATGAAATATTGTCTCAAACTGATGTTCTCAGACTGAGAATGACAATTTCTAAGATGCTGCTGGAGCTCTGAATAACAGTTTTCAAACATCAAATAAAGGGTTTATATAGCTATATATTTCAATTTGCATCTGAAATAAACAAGAGAAACACTTATTCGAAGCTGTTTTCAAAAGTTATGTTTAACCTGAAATATTGTCTCAAACTGATGTTCTCAGACTGAGAGAATGACGTTTTCTAAGATGCTGCTGGAGCTCTTAATAACAGTTTTCAAACGTCAAATAAAGGGTTTATATAGCTATATATTTCAATTTGCATCTGAAATAAACAAGAGAAACACTTATTCGAAGCTGTTTTCAAAAGTTATGTTTAACCTGAAATATTGTCTCAAACTGATGTTCTCAGACTGAGAGAATGACGTTTTCCAAGATTCTGCTGGAGCTCTGAATAACAGTTTTCAAACATCAAATAAAGGGTTTATATAGCTATATATATATCAATTTGCATCTGAAATAAACAAGAGAAACACTTATTCTAAGCTGTTTTCAAAAGTTATGTTTAAAATGAAATATTGTCTCAAACTGATGTTCTCAGACTGAGAGAATGATGTTTTCTAAGATGCTGCTGGAGCTCTGAATAACAGTTTTAAAACATCAAATAAAGGGTTTATATAGCTATATAAATATCAATTTGCATCTGAATTAACAAGAGAAACACTTATTCAAAGCTGTTTTCAAAAGTTATGTTTAACCTGAAATATTGTCTCAAACTGATGTTCTCAGACTGAGAGAATGACGTTTTCCAAGATTCTGCTGGAGCTCTGAATAACAGTTTTCAAACATCAAATTAAGGGTTTATATAGATATATATATCAATTTGCATCTGAAATAAACAAGAGAAACACTTATTCAAAGCTGTTTGCAAAAGTTATGTTTAACATGAAATATTGTCTCAAACTGATGTTCTCAGACTGAGAGAATGACGTTTTCTAAGATGCTGCTGGAGCTCTGAATAACAGTTTTCAAACATCAAATAAAGGGTTTATATAGCTATATATTTCAATTTGCATCTGTATTAAACAAGAGAAACACTTATTCGAAGCTGTTTTCAAAAGTTACGTTAAAATGAAATATTGTCTCAAACTGATGTTCTCAGACTGAGAGAATGACGTTTTCCAAGATTCTGCTGGAGCTCTGAATAACAATTTTCAAACATCAAATAAAGGGTTTATATAGCTATATATATATCAATTTGCATCTGAAATAAACAAGAGAAACACTTATTCAAAGCTGTTTTCAAAAGTTATGTTTAACCTGAAATATTGTCTTAAACTGATGTTCTCAGACTGAGAGAATGACGTTTTCCAAGATTCTGCTGGAGATCTGAATAACAGTTTTCAAACATCAAATAAAGGGTATATATAGATATATATTTCAATTTGCATCTGATATAAACAAGAGAAACACTTATTCGAAGCTGTTTTCAAAAGTTATGTTTAACCTGAAATATTGTCTCAAACTGATGTTCTCAGACTGAGAGAATGACGTTTTCCAAGATTCTGCTGGAGCTCTGAATAACAGTTTTCAAACATCAAATAAAGGGTTTATATAGCTATATATATATCAATTTGCATCTGAAATAAACAAGAGAAACACTTATTCAAAGCTGTTTTCAAAAGTTATGTTTAACCTGAAATATTGTCTCAAACTGATGTTCTCAGACTGAGAGAATGACGTTTTCTAAGATTCTGCTGGAGCTCTGAATAACAGTTTTCAAACATCAAATAAAGGGTTTATATAGCTATATATATCAATTTGCATCTGTATTAAACAAGAGAAACACTTATTCGAAGCTGTTTTCAAAAGTTATGTTAAAATGAAATATTGTCTCAAACTGATGTTCTCAGACTGAGAGAATGACGTTTTCCAAGATTCTTCTGGAGCTCTGAATAACAGTTTTTAAACATCAAATAAAGGGTTTATATAGCTATATATATATCAATTTGCATCTGATATAAACAAGAGAAACACTTATTCAAAGCTGTTTTCAAAAGTTATGTTTAACCTGAAATATTGTCTCAAACTGATGTTCTCAGACTGAGAGAATGACGTTTTCCAAGTTTCTGCTGGAGCTCTGAATAACAGTTTTCAAACATCAAATAAAGGGTTTATATAGATATATATATCAATTTGCATCTGAAATAAACAAGAGAAACACTTATTCCAAGCTGTTTTCAAAAGTTATGTTAAAATGAAATACTGTCTCAAACTGATGTTCTCAGACTGAGAGAATGACGTTTTCCAAGATTCTGCTGGAGCTCTGAATAACAGTTTTCAAACATCAAATAAAGGGTTTATATAGCTATATATATCAATTTTCATCTGAAATAAACAAGAGAAACACTTATTCAAAGCTGTTTTCAAAAGTTATGTTTAACCTGAAATATTGTCTCAAACTGATGTTCTCAGACTGAGAGAATGACGTTTTCCAAGATTCTGCTGGAGCTCTGAATAACAGTTTTCAAACATCAAATAAAGGGTTTATATAGATATATATATCAATTTGCATCTGAAATAAACAAGAGAAACACTTATTCAAAGCTGTTTTCAAAAGTTATGTTTAACATGAAATATTGTCTCAAACTGATGTTCTCAGACTGAGAGAATGACATTTTCTAAGATGCTGCTGGAGCTCTGAATAACAGTTTTCAAACATCAAATAAAGGGTTTATATAGATATATATTTCAATTTGCATCTGATATAAACAAGAGAAACACTTATTCGAAGCTGTTTTCAAAAGTTATGTTTAACCTGAAATATTGTCTCAAACTGGTGTTCTCAGACTGAGAGAATGACGTTTTCCAAGATTCTGCTGGAGCTCTGAATAACAGTTTTCAAACATCAAATAAAAGGTTTATATAGCTATATATATATCAATTTGCATCTGAAATAAACAAGAGAAACACTTATTCAAAGCTGTTTTCAAAAGTTATGTTTAACCTGAAATATTGTCTCAAACTGATGTTCTCAGACTGAGAGAATGACGTTTTCCAAGATTCTGCTGGAGCTCTGAATAACAGTTTTCAAACATCAAATAAAGGGTTTATATAGCTATATATATCAATTTGCATCTGTATTAAACAAGAGAAACACTTATTCGAAGCTGTTTTCAAAAGTTATGTTTAACCTGAAATATTGTCTCAAACTGATGTTCTCAGACTGAGAGAATGACGTTTTCCAAGATTCTGCTGGAGCTCTGAATAACAGTTTTCAAACATCAAATAAAGGGTTTATATAGCTATATATATCAATTTCCATCTGTATTAAACAAGAGAAACACTTATTCGAAGCTGTTTTCAAAAGTTATGTTAAAATGAAATATTGTCTCAAACTGATGTTCTCAGACTGAGAGAATGACGTTTTCCAAGATTCTGCTGGAGCTCTGAATAACAGTTTTTAAACATCAAATAAAGGGTTTATATAGATATATATATATACCATTTTGCATCTGAAATAAACAAGAGAAACACTTATTCAAAGCTGTTTTCAAAAGTTATGTTTAACCTGAAATATTGTCTCAAACTGATGTTCTCAGACTGAGAGAATGACGTTTTCCAAGTTTCTGCTGGAGCTCTGAAGAACAGTTTTCAAACATCAAATAAAGGGTTTATATAGCTATATATATCAATTTTCATCTGAAATAAACAAGAGAAACACTTATTCAAAGCTGTTTTCAAAAGTTATGTTTAACCTGAAATATTGTCTCAAACTGATGTTCTCAGACTGAGAGAATGACGTTTTCCAAGATTCTGCTGGAGCTCTCAATAACAGTTTTCAAACATCAAATAAAGGGTTTATATAGATATATATATCAATTTGCATCTGAAATAAACAAGAAAAACACTTATTCGAAGCTGTTTTCAAAAGTTATGTTTAACCTGAAATATTGTCTCAAACTGATGTTCTCAGATTGAGAGAATGACGTTTTCCAAGATTCTGCTGGAGCTCTGAATAACAGTTTTCAAACATCAAAAAAAGGGTTTATATAGCTATATATATATCAATTTGCATCTGAAATAAACAAGAGAAACACTTATTCAAAGCTGTTTTCAAAAGTTATGTTAAAATGAAATATTGTCTCAAACTGATGTTCTCAGACTGAGAGAATGACATTTTCCAAGATTCTGCTGGAGCTCTGAATAACAGTTTTCAAACATCAAATAAAGGGTTTATATAGCTATATATATCAATTTTCATCTGAAATAAACAAGAGAAACACTTATTCAAAGCTGTTTTCAAAAGTTATGTTTAACCTGAAATATTGTCTCAAACTGATGTTCTCAGACTGAGAGAATGACGTTTTCCAAGATTCTGCTGGAGCTCTGAATAACAGTTTTCAAACATCAAATAAAGGGTTTATATAGATATATATATCAATTTGCATCTGAAATAAACAAGAAAAACACTTATTCAAAGCTGTTTTCAAAAGTTATGTTTAACATGAAATATTGTCTCAAACTGATGTTCTCAGACTGAGAGAATGACATTTTCTAAGATGCTGCTGGAGCTCTGAATAACAGTTTTCAAACATCAAATAAAGGGTTTATATAGATATATATTTCAATTTGCATCTGATATAAACAAGAGAAACACTTATTCGAAGCTGTTTTCAAAAGTTATGTTTAACCTGAAATATTGTCTCAAACTGATGTTCTCAGACTGAGAGAATGACGTTTTCCAAGATTCTGCTGGAGCTCTGAATAACAGTTTTCAAACATCAAATAAAGGGTTTATATAGCTATATATTTATCAATTTGCATCTGAAATAAACAAGAGAAACACTTATTCAAAGCTGTTTTCAAAAGTTATGTTAAAATGAAATATTGTCTCAAACTGATGTTCTCAGACTGAGAGAATGACGTTTTCCAAGATTCTGCTGGAGCTCTGAATAACAGTTTTCAAACATCAAATAAAGGGTTTATATAGCTATATATATCAATTTGCATCTGAAATAAACAAGAGAAACACTTATTCAAAGCTGTTTTCAAAAGTTATGTTTAACCTGAAATATTGTCTCAAACTGATGTTCTCAGACTGAGAGAATGACGTTTTACAAGATTATGCTGGAGCTCTGAATAACAGTTTTCAAACATCAAATAAAGGGTTTATATAGATATATATATCAATTTGCATCTGAAATAAACAAGAGAAACACTTATTCAAAGCTGTTTTCAAAAGTTATGTTTAACATGAAATATTGTCTCAAACTGATGTTCTCAGACTGAGAGAATGACATTTTCTAAGATGCTGCTGGAGCTCTGAATAACAGTTTTCAAACATCAAATAAAGGGTTTATATAGCTATATATATCAATTTGCATCTGAAATAAACAAGAGAAACACTTATTCGAAGCTGTTTTCAAAAGTTATGTTTAACCTGAAATATTGTCTCAAACTGATGTTCTCAGACTGAGAGAATGACGTTTTCCAAGATTCTGCTGGAGCTCTGAATAACAGTTTTCAAATATAAATTTGCATCTGAAATAAACAAGAGAAACACTTATTCGAAGCTGTTTTCAAAAGTTATGTTTAACCTGAAATATTGTCTCAAACTGATTTTCTCGGACTGAGAGAATGATGTTTTCTAACATGCTGCTGGAGCTCTGAATAACAGTTTTCAAATGTCAAATAAAGGGTTTATATAGCTATATATATCAATTTGCATCTGAAATAAAAAAGAGAAACACTTATTCGAAGCTGTTTTCAAAAGTTATGTTTAACCTGAAATATTGTCTCAAACTGATGTTCTCAGACTGAGAGAATGACGTTTTCTAACATGCTGCTGGAGCTCTGAATAACAGTTTTCAAATGTCAAATAAAGGGTTTATATAGCTATATATATCAATTTGCATCTGAAATAAACAAGAGAAACACTTATTCGAAGCTGTTTTCAAAAGTTATGTTTAACATGAAATATTGTCTCAAACTGATGTTCTCAGACTGAGAGAATGACGTTTTCCAAGATTCTGCTGGAGCTCTGAATAACAGTTTTCAAACATCAAATAAAGGGTTTATATAGCTATATATATCAATTTGCATCTGAAATAAACAAGAGAAACACTTATTCGAAGCTGTTTTCAAAAGTTATGTTTAACCTGAAATATTGTCTCAAACTGATGTTCTCAGACTGAGAGAATGACGTTTTCTAACATGCTGCTGGACCTCTGAATAACAGTTTTCAAATGTCAAATAAAGGGTTTATATAGCTATATATATCAATTCGCATCTGAAATAAACAAGAGAAACACTTATTCGAAGCTGTTTTCAAAAATTATGTTTAACCTGAAATATTGTCTCAAACTGATGTTCTCAGACTGAGAGAATGACGTTTTCTAAGATTCTGCTGGAGCTCTGAATAACAGTTTTCAAACATCAAATAAAGGGTTTATATAGCTATATATATCAATTTGCATCTGAAATAAACAAGAGAAACACTTATTCGAAGCTGTTTTCAAAAGTTATGTTTAACATGAAATATTGTCTCAAACTGATGTTCTCAGACTGAGAGAATGACGTTTTCCAAGATTCTGCTGGAGCTCTGAATAACAGTTTTCAAATATAAATTTGCATCTGAAATAAACAAGAGAAACACTTATTCGAAGCTGTTTTCAAAAGTTATGTTTAACCTGAAATATTGTCTCAAACTGATTTTCTCGGACTGAGAGAATGATGTTTTCTAACATGCTGCTGGAGCTCTGAATAACAGTTTTCAAACATCAAATAAAGGGTTTATATAGCTATATATATCAATTTGCATCTGAAATAAAAAAGAGAAACACTTATTCGAAGCTGTTTTCAAAAGTTATGTTTAACCTGAAATATTGTCTCAAACTGATGTTCTCAGACTGAGAGAATGACGTTTTCCAAGATTCTGCTGGAGCTCTGAATAACAGTTTTCAAACATCAAATAAAGGGTTTATATAGCTATATATATCAATTTGCATCTGAAATAAACAAGAGAAACACTTATTCGAAGCTGTTTTCAAAAGTTATGTTTAACCTGAAATATTGTCTCAAACTGATTTTCTCGGACTGAGAGAATGATGTTTTCTAACATGCTGCTGGAGCTCTGAATAACAGTTTTCAAATGTCAAATAAAGGGTTTATATAGCTATATATATCAATTTGCATCTGAAATAAAAAAGAGAAACACTTATTCGAAGCTGTTTTCAAAAGTTATGTTTAACCTGAAATATTGTCTCAAACTGATGTTCTCAGACTGAGAGAATGACGTTTTCTAACATGCTGCTGGAGCTCTGAATAACAGTTTTCAAATGTCAAATAAAGGGTTTATATAGCTATATATATCAATTTGCATCTGAAATAAACAAGAGAAACACTTATTCGAAGCTGTTTTCAAAAGTTATGTTTAACATGAAATATTGTCTCAAACTGATGTTCTCAGACTGAGAGAATGACGTTTTCCAAGATTCTGCTGGAGCTCTGAATAACAGTTTTCAAACATCAAATAAAGGGTTTATATAGCTATATATATCAATTTGCATCTGAAATAAACAAGAGAAACACTTATTCGAAGCTGTTTTCAAAAGTTATGTTTAACCTGAAATATTGTCTCAAACTGATGTTCTCAGACTGAGAGAATGACGTTTTCTAACATGCTGCTGGACCTCTGAATAACAGTTTTCAAATGTCAAATAAAGGGTTTATATAGCTATATATATCAATTCGCATCTGAAATAAACAAGAGAAACACTTATTCGAAGCTGTTTTCAAAAATTATGTTTAACCTGAAATATTGTCTCAAACTGATGTTCTCAGACTGAGAGAATGACGTTTTCTAAGATTCTGCTGGAGCTCTGAATAACAGTTTTCAAACATCAAATAAAGGGTTTATATAGCTATATATATCAATTTGCATCTGAAATAAACAAGAGAAACACTTATTCGAAGCTGTTTTCAAAAGTTATGTTTAACATGAAATATTGTCTCAAACTGATGTTCTCAGACTGAGAGAATGACGTTTTCCAAGATTCTGCTGGAGCTCTGAATAACAGTTTTCAAATATAAATTTGCATCTGAAATAAACAAGAGAAACACTTATTCGAAGCTGTTTTCAAAAGTTATGTTTAACATGAAATATTGTCTCAAACTGATGTTCTCAGACTGAGAGAATTACATTTTCTAAGATGCTGCTGGAGCTCTGAATAACAGTTTTCAAACATCAAATAAAGGGTTTATATAGCTATATATATCAATTTGCATCTGAAATAAACAGAGAAACACTTATTCGAAGCTGTTTTCAAAAGTTATGTTCAACCTGAAATATTGTCTCAAACTGATGTTCTCAGACTGAGAGAATGACATTTTCTAAGATTCTGCTGGAGCTCTGAATAACAGTTTTCAAACATCAAATAAAGGGTTTATGTAGCTATATATATCAATTTGCATCTGAAATAAACAAGAGAAACACTTATTCTAAGCTGTTTTCAAAAGTTACGTTTAAAATGAAATATTGTCTCAAACTGATGTTCTCAGACTGAGAGAATGACGTTTTCTAAGATGCTGCTGGAGCTCTGAATAACAGTTTTCAAACATCAAATAAAGGGTTTATATAGCTATATATATCAATTTGCATCTGAAATAAACAAGAGAAACACTTATTCGAAGCTGTTTTCAAAAGTTATGTTTAACATGAAATATTGTCTTAAACTGATGTTCTCAGACTGAGAGAATGACGTTTTCTAAGATGCTGCTGGAGCTCTGAATAACAGTTTTCAAACATCAAATAAAGGGTTTATATAGCTATATATATCAATTTGCATTTGAAATAAACAAGAAAAACACTTATTCGAAGCAGTTTTCAAAAGTTATGTTTAACCTGAAATATTGTCTCAAACTGATGTTCTCAGACTGAGAGAATGACGTTTTCTCAGATTCTGCTGGAGCTCTGAATAACAGTTTTCGAACATCAAATAAAGGGTTTATATAGCTATATATATCAATTTGCATCTGAAATAAACAAGAGAAACACTTATTAAAAGCTGTTTTCAAAGGATATGTTTAAGTGAGACCTTCTCTAAAAGTGATGTATTCAGACTGAGATGTATTTGAAGTCCAATCCCGCCACCTTGTGGTTCTTCTTATTTATTCACATTTCTCTTTTTTTTTCCACAATGCAATTCCCCCAAGCACCCTACCTGGTGCACAAACCAAACACCACCATGTCTTCTCCTTTGAATTTGATTGACAGGTCCACCAGAACGGTCTTGTAGATGCAGCATTGCGTTGTCTAGTCCGAGCGAGTCTCAGAATGTTTTTACAGTCTTGGAAGTAGTGAACGCGGGCTAAGATGCTGCTGGAGCTCTGAATAACAGTTTTCAAACATCAAATAAAGGGTTTATATAGCTATATATATCAATTTGCATCTGAAATAAACAAGAGAAACACTTATTCGAAGCTGTTTTCAAAAGTTATGTTTAACATGAAATATTGTCTCAAACTGATGTTCTCAGACTGAGAGAATGACGTTTTCCAAGATTCTGCTGGAGCTCTGAATAACAGTTTTCAAATATAAATTTGCATCTGAAATAAACAAGAGAAACACTTATTCGAAGCTGTTTTCAAAAGTTATGTTAAAATTAAATATTGTCTCAAACTGATGTTCTCAGACTGAGAATGACATTTTCCAAGATTCTGCTGGAGCTCTGAATAACAGTTTTCAAACATCAAATAAAGGGTTTATATAGCTATATATATCATATTGCATCTGAAATAAACAAGAGAAACACTTATTCCAAGCTGTTTTCAAAAGTTATGTTTAACCTGAAATATTGTCTCAAACTGATGTTCTCAGACTGAGAGAATGACATTTTCCAAGATTCTGCAGGAGCTCTGAATAACAGTTTTCAAACAACAAATAAAGGGTTTATATAGCTATATATATCAATTTGCATCTGAAATAAACAAGAGAAACACTTATTTGAAGCTGTTTTCAAAAGTTATGTTTAACATGAAATGTTGTCTCAAACTGATGTTCTCAGACTGAGAGAATGACGTTTTCCAAGATTCTGCTGGAGCTCTGAATAACAATTTTTAAATATAAATGTGTATCTGAAATAAACAAGAGAAACACTTATTCGAAGCTGTTTTCAAAAGTTATGTTTAACCTTAAATATTGTCTCAAACTGATGTTCTCAGACTGAGAGAATGACGTTTTCTAAGATTCTGCTGGAGCTCTGAATAACAGTTTTCAAACATCAAATAAAAGGGTTAATATAGCTATATAAATCAAATTGCATCTGAAATAAACAAGAGAAACACTTATTCGAAGCTGTTTTCAAAAGTTATGTTAAAATGAAATATTGTCTCAAACTGATGTTCTCAGACTGAGAGAATGACATTTTCCAAGATTCTGCTGGAGCTCTGAATAACAGGTTTCAAACAACAAATAAAGGGTTTATATAGCTATATATATATCAATTTGCATCTGAAATAAACAAGAGAAACACTTATTCGAAGCTGTTTTCAAAAGTTTTGTTTAACCTGAAATATTGTCTCAAACTGATGTTCTCAGACTGAGAGAATGACGTTTTCTAAGATGCTGCTGGAGCTCTGAATAACAGTTTTCAAACATCAAATAAAGGGTTTATATAGCTATATATATCAATTTGCATTTGAAATAAACAAGAAAAACACTTATTCGAAGCAGTTTTCAAAAGTTATGTTTAACCTGAAATATTGTCTCAAACTGATGTTCTCAGACTGAGAGAATGACGTTTTCTAAGATTCTGCTGGAGCTCTGAATAACAGTTTTCGAACATCAAATAAAGGGTTTATATAGCTATATATATCAATTTGCATCTGAAATAAACAAGAGAAACACTTATTCGAATCTGTTTTCAAAAGTTATGTTTAACCTGAAATATTGTCTCAAACTGATGTTCTCAGACTGAGAGAATGACGTTTTCTAAGATTCAGCTGGAGCTCTGAATAACAGTTTTCAAACATCAAATAAAGGGTTTATATAGCTATATATATCAATTTGCATCTGAAATAAACAAGAGAAACACTTATTCGAAGCTGTTTTCAAAAGTTATGTTTAACCTGAAATATTGTCTCAAACTGATGTTCTCAGACTGAGAGAATTACATTTTCTAAGATGCTGCTGGAGCTCTGAATAACAGTTTTCAAACATCAAATAAAGGGTTTATATAGCTATATACAGTATATCAATTTGCATCTGAAATAAACAAGAGAAACACTTATTCGAAGCTGTTTTCAAAAGTTATGTTCAACCTGAAATATTGTCTCAAACTGATGTTCTCAGACTGAGAGAATGACATTTTCTAAGATTCTGCTGGAGCTCTGAATAACAGTTTTCAAACATAAAATAAAGGGTTTATATAGCTATATATATCAATTTGCATCTGAAATAAACAAGAGAAACACTTATTCTAAGCTGTTTTCAAAAGTTATGTTTAAAATGAAATATTGTCTCAAACTGATGTTCTCAGACTGAGAGAATGACGTTTTCTAAGATGCTGCTGGAGCTCTGAATAACAGTTTTCAAACATCAAATAAAGGGTTTATATAGCTATATATATCAATTTACATCTGAAATAAACAAGAGAAACACTTATTCGAAGCTGTTTTCAAAAGTTATGTTTAACATGAAATATTTTCTCAAACTGATGTTCTCAGACTGAGAGAATTACATTTTCTAAGATGCTGCTGGAGCTCTGAATAACAGTTTTCAAACATCAAATAAAGGGTTTATATAGCTATATATATCAATTTGCATCTGAAATAAACAAGAGAAACACTTATTCGAAGCTGTTTTCAAAAGTTATGTTCAACCTGAAATATTGTCTCAAACTGATGTTCTCAGACTGAGAGAATGACATTTTCTAAGATTCTGCTGGAGCTCTGAATAACAGTTTTCAAACATCAAATAAAGGGTTTATATAGCTATATATATCAATTTGCATCTGAAATAAACAAGAGAAACACTTATTCTAAGCTGTTTTCAAAAGTTATGTTTAAAATGAAATATTGTCTCAAACTGATGTTCTCAGACTGAGAGAATGACGTTTTCTAAGATGCTGCTGGAGCTCTGAATAACAGTTTTCAAACATCAAATAAAGGGTTTATATAGCTATATATATCAATTTGCATCTGAAATAAACAAGAGAAACACTTATTCGAAGCTGTTTTCAAAAGTTATGTTTAACCTGAAATATTGTCTCAAACTGATGTTCTCAGACTGAGAGAATGACGTTTTCCAAGATTCTGCTGGAGCTCTGAATAACAGTTTTCAAATATAAATTTGCATCTGAAATAAACAAGAGAAACACTTATTCGAAGCTGTTTTCAAAAGTTATGTTTAAAATGAAATATTGTCTCAAACTGATGTTCTCAGACTGAGAGAATGACGTTTTCTAAGATGCTGCTGGAGCTCTGAATAACAGTTTTCAAACATCAAATAAAGGGTTTATATAGCTATATATATATCAATTTGCATCTGAAATAAACAAGAGAAACACTTATTCGAAGCTGTTTTCAAAAGTTATGTTTAACCTGAAATATTGTCTCAAACTGATGTTCTCAGACTGAGAGATTTGACGTTTTCTAACATGCTGCTGGAGCTCTGAATAACAGTTTTCAAATGTCAAATAAAGGGTTTATATAGCTATATATATCAATTCGCATCTGAAATAAACAAGAGAAACACTTATTCAAAGCTGTTTTCAAAAGTTATGTTTAACCTGAAATATTGTCTCAAACTGATGTTCTCAGACTGAGAGAATGACGTTTTCTAAGATTCTGCTGGAGCTCTGAATAACAGTTTTCAAACATCAAATAAAGGGTTTATATAGCTATATATATCAATTTTCATCTGAAATAAACAAGAGAAACACTTATTCCAAGCTGTTTTCAAAAGTTATGTTTAACATGAAATATTGTCTCAAACTGATGTTCTCAGACTGAGAGAATGACATTTTCTAAGATGCTGCTGGAGCTCTGAATAACAGTTTTCAAATATAAATTTGCATCTGAAATAAACAAGAAAAACACTTATTCCAAGCTGTTTTCAAAAGTTATGTTTAACCTGAAATATTGTCTCAAACTGATGTTCTCAGACTGAGAGAATGACGTTTTCTAAGATTCAGCTGGAGCTCTGAATAACAGTTTTCAAACATCAAATAAAGGGTTTATATAGCTATATATATCAATTTTCATCTGAAATAAACAAGAGAAACACTTATTCCAAGCTGTTTTCAAAAGTTATGTTTAACATGAAATATTGTCTCAAACTGATGTTCTCAGACTGAGAGAATGACGTTTTCCAAGATTCTGCTGGAGCTCTGAATAACAGTTTTCAAATATAAATTTGCATCTGAAATAAACAAGAGAAACACTTATTCCAAGCTGTTTTCAAAAGTTATGTTTAACCTGAAATATTGTCTCAAACTGATGTTCTCAGACTGAGAGAATGACGTTTTCTAAGATTCAGCTGGAGCTCTGAATAACAGTTTTCAAACATCAAATAAAGGGTTTATATAGCTATATATATCAATTTGCATCTGAAATAAACAAGAGAAACACTTATTCGAAGCTGTTTTCAAAAGTTATGTTTAACCTGAAATATTGTCTCAAACTGATGTTCTCAGACTGAGAGAATGACGTTTTCTAAGATTCTGCTGGAGCTCTGAATAACAGTTTTCAAACATCAAATAAAGGGTTTATATAGCTATATATATCAATTTGCATCTGAAATAAACAAGCGAAACACTTATTCGAAGCTGTTTTCAAAAGTTATGTTTAACATGAAATATTGTCTCAAACTGATGTTCTCAGACTGAGAGAATGACGTTTTCCAAGATTCTGCTGGAGCTCTGAATAACAGTTTTCAAATATAAATTTGCATCTGAAATAAACAAGAGAAACACTTATTCCAAGCTGTTTTCAAAAGTTATGTTTAACCTGAAATATTGTCTCAAACTGATGTTCTCAGACTGAGAGAATGACGTTTTCTAAGATTCAGCTGGAGCCCTGAATAACAGTTTTCAAACATCAAATAAAGGGTTTATATAGCTATATATGTCAATTTGCATCTGAAATAAACAAGAGAAACACTTATTCGAAGCTGTTTTCAAAAGTTATGTTTAACATGAAATATTGTCTCAAACTGATGTTCTCAGACTGAGAGAATGACATTTTCTAAGATGCTGCTGGAGCTCTGAATAACAGTTTTCAAACATCAAATAAAGGGTTAATATAGCTATATATATCAATTTGCATCAGATATAAACAAGAGAAACACTTATTAAAAGCTGTTTTCAAAGGATATGTTTAAGTGAGACCTTCTCTAAAAGTGATGTATTCAGACTGAGATGTATTTGAAGTCCAATCCCGCCACCTTGTGGTTCTTCTTATTTATCAACATTTCTCTTTTTTTTTCCACAATGCAATTCCCCCAAGCACCCTACCTGGTGCACAAACCAAACACCACCATGTCTTCTCCTTTGAATTTGATTGACAGTTCCACCAGAACGGTCTTGTAGATGCAGCATTGCGTTGTCTAGTCTGAGCGAGTCTCAGAATGTTTTCACAGTCTTGGAAGTAGTGAACGCGGGCTAAGATGCTGCTGGAGCTCTGAATAACAGTTTTCAAACATCAAATAAATTGTTTATATAGTTATATATATCAATTTGCATCTGAAATAAACAAGAGAAACACTTATTCAAAGTTGTTTTCAAAAGTTATGTTTAACTTGAAATATTGTCTCAAACTGATGTTCTCAGACTGAGAGAATGACGTTTTCTAAGATTCTGCTGGAGCTCTGAATAACAGTTTTCAAACATCAAATAAAGGGTTTATATAGCTATATATATATCAATTTGCATCTGAAATAAACAAGAGAAACACTTATTCTAAGCTGTTTTCAAAAGTTATGTTTAAAATGAAATATTGTCTCAAACTGATGTTCTCAGACTGAGAGAATGACGTTTTCTAAGATGCTGCTGGAGCTCTGAATAACAGTTTTGAAACATCAAATAAAGGGTTTATATAGCTATATATATCAATTTGCATCTGAAATAAACAAGAGAAACACTTATTCGAAGCTGTTTTCAAAAGTTATGTTTAACCTGAAATATTGTCTCAAACTGATGTTCTCAGACTGAGAGAATGACGTTTTCCAAGATTCTGCTGGAGCTCTGAATAACAATTTTCAAATATAAATTTGTATCTGAAATAAACAAGAGAAACACTTATTCGAAGCTGTTTTCAAAAGTTATGTTTAACCTTAAATATTGTCTCAAACTGATGTTCTCAGACTGAGAGAATTACATTTTCTAAGATGCTGCTGGAGCTCTGAATAACAGTTTTCAAACATCAAATAAAGGGTTTATATAGCTATATATATCAATTTGCATCTGAAATAAACAAGAGAAACACTTATTCGAAGCTGTTTTCAAAAGTTATGTTTAACATGAAATATTGTCTCAAACTGATGTTCTCAGACTGAGAGAATTACATTTTCTAAGATGCTGCTGGAGCTCTGAATAACAGTTTTCAAACATCAAATAAAGGGTTTATATAGCTATATATATCAATTTGCATCTGAAATAAACAAGAGAAACACTTATTCGAAGCTGTTTTCAAAAGTTATGTTCAACCTGAAATATTGTCTCAAACTGATGTTCTCAGACTGAGAGAATGACATTTTCTAAGATTCTGCTGGAGCTCTGAATAACAGTTTTCAAACATCAAATAAAGGGTTTATATAGCTATATATATCAATTTGCATCTGAAATAAACAAGAGAAACACTTATTCTAAGCTGTTTTCAAAAGTTATGTTTAAAATGAAATATTGTCTCAAACTGATGTTCTCAGACTGAGAGAATGACGTTTTCTAAGATGCTGCTGGAGCTCTGAATAACAGTTTTCAAACATCAAATAAAGGGTTTATATAGCTATATATATCAATTTGCATCTGAAATAAACAAGAGAAACACTTATTCGAAGCTGTTTTCAAAAGTTATGTTTAACCTGAAATATTGTCTCAAACTGATGTTCTCAGACTGAGAGAATGACGTTTTCCAAGATTCTACTGGAGCTCTGAATAACAGTTTTCAAATATAAATTTGCATCTGAAATAAACAAGAGAAACACTTATTCGAAGCTGTTTTCAAAAGTTATGTTTAACCTGAAATATTGTCTCAAACTGATGTTCTCAGACTGAGAGAATGACGTTTTCTAACATGCTGCTGGAGCTCTGAATAACAGTTTTCAAATGTCAAATAAAGGGTTTATATAGCTATATATATCTATTCGCATCTGAAATAAACAAGAGAAACACTTATTCGAAGCTGTTTTCAAAAGTTATGTTTAACCTGAAATATTGTCTCAAACTGATGTTCTCAGACTGAGAGAATGACGTTTTCTAAGATTCTGCTTGAGCTCTGAATAACAGTTTTCAAACATCAAATAAAGGGTTTATATAGCTATATATATCAATTTGCATCTGAAATAAACAAGAGAAACACTTATTCGAAGCTGTTTTCAAAAGTTATGTTTAACATGAAATACTGTCTCAAACTGATGTTCTCAGACTGAGAGAATGACGTTTTCCAAGATTCTGCTGGAGCTCTGAATAACAGTTTTCAAATATAAATTTGCATCTGAAATAAACAAGAGAAACACTTATTCCAAGCTGTTTTCAAAAGTTATGTTTAACCTGAAATATTGTCTCAAACTGATGTTCTCAGACTGAGAGAATGACGTTTTCTAAGATTCAGCTGGAGCTCTGAATAACAGTTTTCAAACATCAAATAAAGGGTTTATATAGCTATATATATCAATTTGCATCTGAAATAAACAAGAGAAACACTTATTAAAAGCTGTTTTCAAAGGATATGTTTAAGTGAGACCTTCTCTAAAAGTGATGTATTCAGACTGAGATGTATTTGAAGTCCAATCCCGCCACCTTGTGGTTCTTCTTATTTATCAACATTTCTCTTTTTTTTCCACAATGCAATTCCCCCAAGCACCCTACCTGGTGCACAAACCAAACACCACCATGTCTTCTCCTTTGAATTTGATTGACAGGTCCACCAGAACGGTCTTGTAGATGCAGCATTGCGTTGTCTAGTCCGAGCGAGTCTCAGAATGTTTTCACAGTCTTGGAAGTAGTGAACGCGGGCTAAGATGCTGCTGGAGCTCTGAATAACAGTTTTCAAACATCAAAAAAATTGTTTATATAGCTATATATATCAATTTGCATCTGAAATAAACAAGAGAAACACTTATTCAAAGTTGTTTTCAAAAGTTATGTTTAACCTGAAATATTGTCTCAAACTGATGTTCTCAGACTGAGAGAATGACGTTTTCTAAGATTCTGCTGGAGCTCTGAATAACAGTTTTCAAACATCAAATAAAGGGTTTATATAGCTATATATATCAATTTGCATCTGAAATAAACAAGAGAAACACTTATTCGAAGCTGTTTTCAAAAGTTATGTTTAACATGAAATATTGTCTCAAACTGATGTTCTCAGACACAGAGAATGACATTTTCTAAGATGCTGCTGGAGCTCTGAATAACAGTTTTCAAACATCAAATAAAGGGTTTATATAGCTATATATATCAATTTGCATCTGAAATAAACAAGAGAAACACTTATTCGAAGCTGTTTTCAAAAGTTATGTTTAACATGAAATATTGTCTCAAACAGATGTTCTCAGACTGAGAGAATGACGTTTTCCAAGATTCTACTGGAGCTCTGAATAACAATTTTCAAATATAAATTTGTATCTGAAATAAAAAAGAGAAACACTTATTCGAAGCTGTTTTCAAAAGTTATGTTTAACCTTAAATATTGTCTCAAACTGATGTTCTCAGACTGAGAGAATGACGTTTTCTAAGATTCTGCAGGAGCTCTGAATAACAGTTTTCAAACATCAAATAAAGGGTTTATATAGCTACATATATCAATTTGCATTTGAAATAAACAAGAGAAACACTTATTCGAAGCTGTTTTCAAAAGTTATGTTAAAATGAAATATTGTCTCAAACTGATGTTCTCAGACTCAGAATGACGTTTTCCAAGATTCTGCTGGAGCTCTGAATAACAGTTTTCAAACATCAAATAAAGGGTTTATATAGCTATATATATCAATTTTCATCTGAAATAAACAAGAGAAACACTTATTCGAAGCTGTTTTCAAAAGTTATGTTAAAATGAAATATTGTCTCAAACTGATGTTCTCGGACTGAGAATGACGTTTTCCAAGATTCTGCTGGAGCTCTGAATAACAGTTTTAAAACATCAAATAAAGGGTTTATATAGCTATATATATCAAATTGCATCTGAAATAAACAAGAGAAACACTTATTCCAAGCTGTTTTCAAAAGTTATGTTTAACCTAAAATATTGTCTCAAACTGATGTTCTCAGACTGAGAATGACATTTTCCAAGACTCTGCTGGAGCTCTGAATAACAGTTTTCAAACATCAACTAAAGGGTTTATATAGCTATATATATCAATTTGCATCTGAAATAAACAAGAGAAACACTTATTCGAAGCTGTTTTCAAAAGTTATGTTTAACCTGAAATATTGTCTCAAACTGATGTTCTCAGACTGAGAGAATGACGTTTTCCAAGATTCTGCTGGAGCTCTGAATAACAGTTTTCGAACCTCAAATAAAGGGTTTATATAGCTATATATATCAATTTGCATCTGAAATAAACAAGAGAAAAACTTATTCAAAGCTGTTTTCAAAAGTTATGTTTAACCTGAAATATTGTCTCAAATTGATGTTCTCAGACTTAGGGAATGACATTTTTTAAGATGCTGCTGGAGCTCTGAATAACAGTTTTCAAACATCAAATAAAGGGTTTATATAGCTATATATATCAATTTGCATCTGAAATAAACAAGAGAAACACTTATTCAAAGCTGTTTTCAAAAGTTATGTTTAACCTGAAATATTGTCTCAAACTGATGTTCTCAGACTGAGAGAATGACGTTTTCTAAGATTCTGCTGGAGCTCTGAATAACAGTTTTCAAACATCAAATAAAGGGTTTATATAGCTATATATATCAATTTTCATCTGAAATAAACAAGAGAAACACTTATTCGAAGCTGTTTTCAAAAGTTATGTTTAACATGAAATATTGTCTCAAATTGATGTTCTCAGACTCAGAGAATGACATTTTTTAAGATGCTGCTGGAGCTCTGAATATCAGTTTTCAAAGATCAAATAAAGGGTTTATATAGCTATATATATTAATTTGCATCTGAAATAAACAAGAGAAACACTTATTCGAAGCTGTTTTCAAAAGTTATGTTTAACCTGAAATATTGTCTCAAACTGATATTCTCAGACTGAGAGAATGACGTTTTCTAAGATTCTGCTGGAGCTCGGAATAACAGTTTTCAAACATCAAATAAAGGGTTTATATAGCTATATATATCATATTGCATCTGAAATAAACAAGAGAAACACTTATTCCAAGCTGTTTTCAAAAGTTATGTTTAACCTGAAATATTGTCTCAAACTGATGTTCTCAGACTGTGAGAATGACATTTTCCAAGATTCTGCTGGAGCTCTGAATAACCGTTTTCAAACATCAACTAAAGGGTTTATATAGCTATATATATCAATTTGCATCTGAAATAAACAAGAGAAACACTTATTCCAAGCTGTTTTCAAAAGTTATGTTTAACATGAAATATTGTCTCAAACTGATGTTCTCAGACTGAGAGAATGACGTTTTCTAAGATTCTGCTGGAGCTCTGAATAACAGTTTTCAAACGTCAAATAAAGGGTTTATATAGCTATATATATCAATTTGCATCTGAAATAAACAAGAGAAACACTTTTTCGAAGCTGTTTTCATAAGTTATGTATAACCTGAAATATTGTCTCAAACTGATGTTCTCAGACTGAGAGAATGACGTTTTCTAAGATTCTGCTGGAGCTCTGAATAACAGTTTTCAAACAACAAATAAAGGGTTTATATAGCTATATATATCAATTTGCATCTGAAATAAACAAGAGAAACACTTATTCGAAGGTGTTTTCAAAAGTTATGTTTAACCTGAAATATTGTCTCAAACTGATGTTCTCAGACTGAGAGAATGACGTTTTCTAAGATGCTGCTGGAGCTCTGAATAACAGTTTTCAAACATCAAATAAAGGGTTTATATAGCTATATATATCAATTTGCATTTGAAATAAACAAGAAAAACACTTATTCGAAGCAGTTTTCAAAAGTTATGTTTAACCTGAAATATTGTCTCAAACTGATGTTCTCAGACTGAGAGAATGACGTTTTCTAAGATTCTGCTGGAGCTCTGAATAACAGTTTTCGAACATCAAATAAAGGGTTTATATAGCTATATATATCAATTTGCATCTGAAATAAACAAGAGAAACACTTATTCGAAGCTGTTTTCAAAAGTTATGTTTAACATGAAATATTGTCTCAAACTGATGTTCTCAGACTGAGAGAATGACGTTTTCTAAGATGCTGCTGGAGCTCTGAATAACAGTTTTCAAACATCAAATAAAGGGTTTATATAGCTATATATATCAATTTGCATTTGAAATAAACAAGAAAAACACTTATTCGAAGCAGTTTTCAAAAGTTATGTTTAACCTGAAATATTGTCTCAAACTGATGTTCTCAGACTGAGAGAATGACGTTTTCTAAGATTCTGCTGGAGCTCTGAATAACAGTTTTCGAACATCAAATAAAGGGTTTATATAGCTATATATATCAATTTGCATCTGAAATAAACAAGAGAAACACTTATTCGAAGCTGTTTTCAAAAGTTATGTTTAACCTGAAATATTGTCTCAAACTGATGTTCTCAGACTGAGAGAATGACGTTTTCTAAGATTCAGCTGGAGCTCTGCATAACAGTTTTCAAACATCAAATAAAGGGTTTATATAGCTATATATATCAATTTGCATCTGAAATAAACAAGAGAAACACTTATTTGAAGCTGTTTTCAAAAGTTATGTTTAACATGAAATATTGTCTCAAACTGATGTTCTCAGACTGAGAGAATGACGTTTTCTAAGATGCTGCTGGAGCTCTGAATAACAGTTTTCAAACATCAAATAAAGGGTTTATATAGCTATATATATCAATTTGCATCTGAAATAAACAAGAGAAACACTTATTCGAAGCTGTTTTCAAAAGTTATGTTTAACATGAAATATTGTCTCAAACTGATGTTCTCAGACTGAGAGAATGACGTTTTCCAAGATTCTGCTGGAGCTCTGAATAACAGTTTTCAAATATAAATTTGCATCTGAAATAAACAAGAGAAACACTTATTCCAAGCTGTTTTCAAAAGTTATGTTTAACCTGAAATATTGTCTCAAACTGATGTTCTCAGACTGAGAGAATGACGTTTTCTAAGATTCAGCTGGAGCTCTGAATAACAGTTTTCAAACATCAAATAAAGGGTTTATATAGCTATATATATCAATTTGCATCTGAAATAAACAAGAGAAACACTTATTCGAAGCTGTTTTCAAAAGTTATGTTTAACATGAAATATTGTCTCAAACTGATGTTCTCAGACTGAGAGAATGACATTTTCTAAGACGCTGCTGGAGCTCTGAATAACAGTTTTCAAACATCAAATAAAGGGTTAATATAGCTATATATATCAATTTGCATCAGAAATAAACAAGAGAAACACTTATTAAAAGCTGTTTTCAAAGGATATGTTTAAGTGAGACCTTCTCTAAAAGTGATGTATTCAGACTGAGATGTATTTGAAGTCCAATCCCGCCACCTTGTGGTTCTTCTTATTTATCAACATTTCTCTTTTTTTTTCCACAATGCAATTCCCCCAAGCACCCTACCTGGTGCACAAACCAAACACCACCATGTCTTCTCCTTTGAATTTGATTGACAGGTCCACCAGAACGGTCTTGTAGATGCAGCATTGCGTTGTCTAGTCCGAGCGAGTCTCAGAATGTTTTCACAGTCTTGGAAGTAGTGAACGCGGGCTAAGATGCTGCTGGAGCTCTGAATAACAGTTTTCAAACATCAAATAAATTGTTTATATAGCTATATATATCAATTTGCATCTGAAATAAACAAGAGAAACACTTATTCAAAGTTGTTTTCAAAAGTTATGTTTAACCTGAAATATTGTCTCAAACTGATGTTCTCAGACTGAGAGAATGACGTTTTCTAAGATTCTGCTGGAGCTCTGAATAACAGTTTTCAAACATCAAATAAAGGGTTTATATAGCTATATATATCAATTTGCATCTGAAATAAACAAGAGAAACACTTATTCGAAGCTGTTTTCAAAAGTTATGTTTAACATGAAATATTGTCTCAAACTGATGTTCTCAGACACAGAGAATGACATTTTCTAAGATGCTGCTGGAGCTCTGAATAACAGTTTTCAAACATCAACTAAAGGGTTTATATAGCTATATATATCAATTTGCATCTGAAATAAACAAGAGAAACACTTATTCGAAGCTGTTTTCAAAAGTTATGTTTAACCTGAAATATTGTCTCAAACTGATGTTCTCAGACTGAGAGAATGACGTTTTCCAAGATTCTGCTGGAGCTCTGAATAACAGTTTTCAAACCTCAAATAAAGGGTTTATATAGCTATATATATCAATTTGCATCTGAAATAAACAAGAGAAACACTTATTCGAAGCTGTTTTCAAAAGTTATGTTTAACATGAAATATTGTCTCAAATTGATGTTCTCAGACTCAGAGAATGACATTTTTTAAGATGCTGCTGGAGCTCTGAATATCAGTTTTCAAAGATCAAATAAAGGGTTTATATAGCTATATATATTAATTTGCATCTGAAATAAACAAGAGAAACACTTATTCGAAGCTGTTTTCAAAAGTTATGTTTAACCTGAAATATTGTCTCAAACTGATATTCTCAGACTGAGAGAATGACGTTTTCTAAGATTCTGCTGGAGCTCGGAATAACAGTTTTCAAACATCAAATAAAGGGTTTATATAGCTATATATATCATATTGCATCTGAAATAAACAAGAGAAACACTTATTCCAAGCTGTTTTCAAAAGTTATGTTTAACCTGAAATATTGTCTCAAACTGATGTTCTCAGACTGTGAGAATGACATTTTCCAAGATTCTGCTGGAGCTCTGAATAACCGTTTTCAAACATCAACTAAAGGGTTTATATAGCTATATATATCAATTTGCATCTGAAATAAACAAGAGAAACACTTATTCCAAGCTGTTTTCAAAAGTTATGTTTAACATGAAATATTGTCTCAAACTGATGTTCTCAGACTGAGAGAATGACGTTTTCTAAGATTCTGCTGGAGCTCTGAATAACAGTTTTCAAACGTCAAATAAAGGGTTTATATAGCTATATATATCAATTTGCATCTGAAATAAACAAGAGAAACACTTTTTCGAAGCTGTTTTCATAAGTTATGTTTAACCTGAAATATTGTCTCAAACTGATGTTCTCAGACTGAGAGAATGACGTTTTCTAAGATTCTGCTGGAGCTCTGAATAACAGTTTTCAAACAACAAATAAAGGGTTTATATAGCTATATATATCAATTTGCATCTGAAATAAACAAGAGAAACACTTATTCGAAGGTGTTTTCAAAAGTTATGTTTAACCTGAAATATTGTCTCAAACTGATGTTCTCAGACTGAGAGAATGACGTTTTCTAAGATGCTGCTGGAGCTCTGAATAACAGTTTTCAAACATCAAATAAAGGGTTTATATAGCTATATATATCAATTTGCATTTGAAATAAACAAGAAAAACACTTATTCGAAGCAGTTTTCAAAAGTTATGTTTAACCTGAAATATTGTCTCAAACTGATGTTCTCAGACTGAGAGAATGACGTTTTCTAAGATTCTGCTGGAGCTCTGAATAACAGTTTTCGAACATCAAATAAAGGGTTTATATAGCTATATATATCAATTTGCATCTGAAATAAACAAGAGAAACACTTATTCGAAGCTGTTTTCAAAAGTTATGTTTAACATGAAATATTGTCTCAAACTGATGTTCTCAGACTGAGAGAATGACGTTTTCTAAGATGCTGCTGGAGCTCTGAATAACAGTTTTCAAACATCAAATAAAGGGTTTATATAGCTATATATATCAATTTGCATTTGAAATAAACAAGAAAAACACTTATTCGAAGCAGTTTTCAAAAGTTATGTTTAACCTGAAATATTGTCTCAAACTGATGTTCTCAGACTGAGAGAATGACGTTTTCTAAGATTCTGCTGGAGCTCTGAATAACAGTTTTCGAACATCAAATAAAGGGTTTATATAGCTATATATATCAATTTGCATCTGAAATAAACAAGAGAAACACTTATTCGAAGCTGTTTTCAAAAGTTATGTTTAACCTGAAATATTGTCTCAAACTGATGTTCTCAGACTGAGAGAATGACGTTTTCTAAGATTCAGCTGGAGCTCTGCATAACAGTTTTCAAACATCAAATAAAGGGTTTATATAGCTATATATATCAATTTGCATCTGAAATAAACAAGAGAAACACTTATTTGAAGCTGTTTTCAAAAGTTATGTTTAACATGAAATATTGTCTCAAACTGATGTTCTCAGACTGAGAGAATGACGTTTTCTAAGATGCTGCTGGAGATCTGAATAACAGTTTTCAAACATCAAATAAAGGGTTTATATAGCTATATATATCAATTTGCATCTGAAATAAACAAGAGAAACACTTATTCGAAGCTGTTTTCAAAAGTTATGTTTAACATGAAATATTGTCTCAAACTGATGTTCTCAGACTGAGAGAATGACGTTTTCCAAGATTCTGCTGGAGCTCTGAATAACAGTTTTCAAATATAAATTTGCATCTGAAATAAACAAGAGAAACACTTATTCCAAGCTGTTTTCAAAAGTTATGTTTAACCTGAAATATTGTCTCAAACTGATGTTCTCAGACTGAGAGAATGACGTTTTCTAAGATTCAGCTGGAGCTCTGAATAACAGTTTTCAAACATCAAATAAAGGGTTTATATAGCTATATATATCAATTTGCATCTGAAATAAACAAGAGAAACACTTATTCGAAGCTGTTTTCAAAAGTTATGTTTAACATGAAATATTGTCTCAAACTGATGTTCTCAGACTGAGAGAATGACATTTTCTAAGACGCTGCTGGAGCTCTGAATAACAGTTTTCAAACATCAAATAAAGGGTTAATATAGCTATATATATCAATTTGCATCAGAAATAAACAAGAGAAACACTTATTAAAAGCTGTTTTCAAAGGATATGTTTAAGTGAGACCTTCTCTAAAAGTGATGTATTCAGACTGAGATGTATTTGAAGTCCAATCCCGCCACCTTGTGGTTCTTCTTATTTATCAACATTTCTCTTTTTTTTTCCACAATGCAATTCCCCCAAGCACCCTACCTGGTGCACAAACCAAACACCACCATGTCTTCTCCTTTGAATTTGATTGACAGGTCCACCAGAACGGTCTTGTAGATGCAGCATTGCGTTGTCTAGTCCGAGCGAGTCTCAGAATGTTTTCACAGTCTTGGAAGTAGTGAACGCGGGCTAAGATGCTGCTGGAGCTCTGAATAACAGTTTTCAAACATCAAATAAATTGTTTATATAGCTATATATATCAATTTGCATCTGATATAAACAAGAGAAACACTTATTCAAAGTTGTTTTCAAAAGTTATGTTTAACCTGAAATATTGTCTCAAACTGATGTTCTCAGACTGAGAGAATGACGTTTTCTAAGATTCTGCTGGAGCTCTGAATAACAGTTTTCAAACATCAAATAAAGGGTTTATATAGCTATATATATCAATTTGCATCTGAAATAAACAAGAGAAACACTTATTCGAAGCTGTTTTCAAAAGTTATGTTTAACATGAAATATTGTCTCAAACTGATGTTCTCAGACACAGAGAATGACATTTTCTAAGATGCTGCTGGAGCTCTGAATAACAGTTTTCAAACATCAACTAAAGGGTTTATATAGCTATATATATCAATTTGCATCTGAAATAAACAAGAGAAACACTTATTCGAAGCTGTTTTCAAAAGTTATGTTTAACCTGAAATATTGTCTCAAACTGATGTTCTCAGACTGAGAGAATGACGTTTTCCAAGATTCTGCTGGAGCTCTGAATAACAGTTTTCAAACCTCAAATAAAGGGTTTATATAGCTATATATATCAATTTGCATCTGAAATAAACAAGAGAAAAACTTATTCGAAGCTGTTTTCAAAAGTTATGTTTAACCTGAAATATTGTCTCAAATTGATGTTCTCAGACTTAGGGAATGACATTTTTTAAGATGCTCCTGGAGCTCTGAATATCAGTTTTCAAACATCAAATAAAGGGTTTATATAGCTATATATATCAATTTTCATCTGAAATAAACAAGAGAAACACTTATTCGAAGCTGTTTTCAAAAGTTATGTTTAACATGAAATATTGTCTCAAATTGATGTTCTCAGACTCAGAGAATGACATTTTTTAAGATGCTGCTGGAGCTCTGAATATCAGTTTTCAAACATCAAATAAAGGGTTTATATAGCTATATATATTAATTTGCATCTGAAATAAACAAGAGAAACACTTATTCGAAGCTGTTTTCAAAAGTTATGTTTAACCTGAAATATTGTCTCAAACTGATGTTCTCAGACTCAGAGAATGACATTTTTTAAGATGCTGCTGGAGCTCTGAATATCAGTTTTCAAACATCAAATAAAGGGTTTATATAGCTATATATATTAATTTGCATCTGAAATAAACAAGAGAAACACTTATTCCAAGCTGTTTTCAAAAGTTATGTTTAACATGAAATATTGTCTCAAACTGATGTTCTCAGACTCAGAGAATGACATTTTATAAGATGCTGCTGGAGCTCTGAATATCAGTTTTCAAACATCAAATAAAGGGTTTATATAGCTATATATATTAATTTGCATCTGAAATAAACAAGAGAAACACTTATTCGAAGCTGTTTTCAAAAGTTATGTTAAAATTAAATATTGTCTCAAACTGATGTTCTCAGACTGAGAATGACATTTTCCAAGATTCTGCTGGAGCTCTGAATAACAGTTTTCAAACATCAAATAAAGTGTTTATATAGCTATATATATCATATTGCATCTGAAATAAACAAGAGAAACACTTATTCCAAGCTGTTTTCAAAAGTTATGTTTAACCTGAAATATTGTCTCAAACTGATGTTCTCAGACTGAGAGAATGACATTTTCCAAGATTCTGCTGGAGCTCTGAATAACCGTTTTCAAACATCAACTAAAGGGTTTATATAGCTATATATATCAATTTGCATCTGAAATAAACAAGAGAAACACTTATTCCAAGCTGTTTTCAAAAGTTATGTTTAACATGAAATATTGTCTCAAACTGATGTTCTCAGACTGAGAATGACGTTTTCTAAGATTCTGCTGGAGCTCTGAATAACAGTTTTCAAACGTCAAATAAAGGGTTTATATAGCTATATATATCAATTTGCATCTGAAATAAACAAGAGAAACACTTATTCGAAGCTGTTTTCATAAGTTATGTTTAACCTGAAATATTGTCTCAAACTGATGTTCTCAGACTGAGAGAATGACGTTTTCTAAGATTCTGCTGGAGCTCTGAATAACAGTTTTCAAACAACAAATAAAGGGTTTATATAGCTATATATATCAATTTGCATCTGAAATAAACAGGAGAAACACTTATTCGAAGCTGTTTTCAAAAGTTATGTTTAACCTGAAATATTGTCTCAAACTGATGTTCTCAGACTGAGAGAATGACGTTTTCTAAGATGCTGCTGGAGCTCTGAATAACAGTTTTCAAACATCAAATAAAGGGTTTATATAGCTATATATATCAATTTGCATTTGAAATAAACAAGAAAAACACTTATTCGAAGCAGTTTTCAAAAGTTATGTTTAACCTGAAATATTGTCTCAAACTGATGTTCTCAGACTGAGAGAATGACGTTTTCTAAGATTCAGCTGGAGATCTGAATAACAGTTTTCAAACATCAAATAAAGGGTTTATATAGCTATATATATCAATTTGCATTTGAAATAAACAAGAAAAACACTTATTCGAAGCAGTTTTCAAAAGTTATGTTTAACCTGAAATATTGTCTCAAACTGATGTTCTCAGACTGAGAGAATGACGTTTTCTAAGATTCTGCTGGAGCTCTGAATAACAGTTTTCGAACATCAAATAAAGGGTTTATATAGCTATATATATCAATTTGCATCTGAAATAAACAAGAGAAACACTTATTCGAAGCTGTTTTCAAAAGTTATGTTTAACCTGAAATATTGTCTCAAACTGATGTTCTCAGACTGAGAGAATGACGTTTTCTAAGATTCAGCTGGAACTCTGAATAACAGTTTTCAAACATCAAATAAAGGGTTTATATAGCTATATATATCAATTTGCGTCTGAAATAAACAAGAGAAACACTTATTCGAAGCTGTTTTCAAAAGTTATGTTTAACATGAAATATTGTCTCAAACTGATGTTCTCAGACTGAGAGAATGACCTTTTCTAAGATGCTGCTGGAGCTCTGAATAACAGTTTTCAAACATCAAATAAAGGGTTTATATAGCTATATATATCAATTTGCATTTGAAATAAACAAGAAAAACACTTATTCGAAGCTGTTTTCAAAAGTTATGTTCAACCTGAAATATTGTCTCAAACTGATGTTCTCAGACTGAGAGAATGACGTTTTCTAAGATTCTGCTGGAGCTCTGAATAACAGTTTTCGAACATCAAATAAAGGGTTTATATAGCTATATATATCAATTTGCATCTGAAATAAACAAGAGAAACACTTATTCGAAGCTGTTTTCAAAAGTTATGTTTAACCTGAAATATTGTCTCAAACTGATGTTCTCAGACTGAGAGAATGACGTTTTCTAAGATTCAGCTGGAGCTCTGAATAACAGTTTTCAAACATCAAATAAAGGGTTTATATAGCTATATATATCAATTTGCATCTGAAATAAACAAGAGAAACACTTATTTGAAGCTGTTTTCAAAAGTTATGTTTAACATGAAATATTGTCTCAAACTGATGTTCTCAGACTGAGAGAATGACGTTTTCTAAGATGCTGCTGGAGCTCTGAATAACAGTTTTCAAACATCAAATAAAGGGTTTATATAGCTATATATATCAATTTGCATCTGAAATAAACAAGAGAAACACTTATTCGAAGCTGTTTTCAAAAGTTATGTTTAACATGAAATATTGTCTCAAACTGATGTTCTCAGACTGAGAGAATGACGTTTTCCAAGATTCTGCTGGAGCTCTGAATAACAGTTTTCAAATATAAATTTGCATCTGAAATAAACAAGAGAAACACTTATTCCAAGCTCTTTTCAAAAGTTATGTTTAACCTGAAATATTGTCTCAAACTGATGTTCTCAGACTGAGAGAATGACGTTTTCTAAGATTCAGCTGGAGCTCTGAATAACAGTTTTCAAACATCAAATAAAGGGTTTATATAGCTATATATATCAATTTGCATCTGAAATAAACAAGAGAAACACTTATTCGAAGCTGTTTTCAAAAGTTATGTTTAACATGAAATATTGTCTCAAACTGATGTTCTCAGACTGAGAGAATGACATTTTCTAAGATGCTGCTGGAGCTCTGAATAACAGTTTTCAAACATCAAATAAAGGGTTAAAATAGCTATATATATCAATTTGCATCAGAAATAAACAAGAGAAACACTTATTAAAAGCTGTTTTCAAAGGATATGTTTAAGTGAGACCTTCTCTAAAAGTGATGTATTCAGACTGAGATGTATTTGAAGTCCAATCCCGCCACCTTGTGGTTCTTCTTATTTATCAACATTTCTCTTTTTTTTTCCACAATGCAATTCCCCCAAGCACCCTACCTGGTGCACAAACCAAACACCACCATGTCTTCTCCTTTGAATTTGATTGACAGGTCCACCAGAACGGTCTTGTAGATGCAGCATTGCGTTGTCTAGTCCGAGCGAGTCTCAGAATGTTTTCACAGTCTTGGAAGTAGTGAACGCGGGCTAAGATGCTGCTGGAGCTCTGAATAACAGTTTTCAAACATCAAATAAATTGTTTATATAGCTATATATATCAATTTGCATCTGAAATAAACAAGAGAAACACTTATTCAAAGTTGTTTTCAAAAGTTATGTTTAACCTGAAATATTGTCTCAAACTGATGTTCTCAGACTGAGAGAATGACGTTTTCTAAGATTCTGCTGGAGCTCTGAATAACAGTTTTCAAACATCAAATAAAGGGTTTATATAGCTATATATATCAATTTGCATCTGAAATAAACAAGAGAAACACTTATTCGAAGCTTTTTTCAAAAGTTATGTTTAACATGAAATATTGTCTCAAACTGATGTTCTCAGACACAGAGAATGACATTTTCTAAGATGCTGCTGGAGCTCTGAATAACAGTTTTCAAACATCAAATAAAGGGTTTATATAGCTATATATATCAATTTGCATCTGAAATAAACAAGAGAAACACTTATTCGAAGCTGTTTTCAAAAGTTATGTTTAACATGAAATATTGTCTCAAACTGATGTTCTCAGACACAGAGAATGACATTTTCTAAGATGCTGCTGGAGCTCCGAATAACAATTTTCAAATATAAATTTGTATCTGAAATAAACAAGAGAAACACTTATTCGAAGATGTTTTCAAAAGTTATGTTTAACCTTAAATATTGTCTCAAACTGATGTTCTCAGACTGAGAGAATGACGTTTTCTAAGATTCTGCTGGAGCTCTGAATAACAGTTTTCAAACATCAAATAAAGGGTTTATATAGCTATATATATCAATTTGCATTTGAAATAAACGAGAGAAACACTTATTCGAAGCTGTTTTCAAAAGTTATGTTAAAATGAAATATTGTCTCAAACTGATGTTCTCAGACTCAGAATGACGTTTTCCAAGATTCTGCTGGAGCTCTGAATAACAGTTTTAAAACATCAAATGAAAGGGTTAATATAGCTATATAAATCAAATTGCATCTGAAATAAACAAGAGAAACACTTATTCGAAGCTGTTTTCAAAAGTTATGTTAAAATGAAATATTGTCTCAAACTGATGTTCTCAGACTGAGAGAATGACGTTTTCCAAGATTCTGCTGGAGCTCTGAATAACAGTTTTCAAACATCAAATAAAGGGTTTATATAGCTATATATATCAAATTGCATCTGAAATAAACAAGAGAAACACTTATTCAAAGCTGTTTTCAAAAGTTATGTTTAACCTAAAATATTGTCTCAAACTGATGTTCTCGGACTGAGAATGACGTTTTCCAAGATTCTGCTGGAGCTCTGAATAACAGTTTTCAAACAACAAATAAAGGGTTTATATAGCTATATATATCAAATTGCATCTGAAATAAACAAGAGAAACACTTATTCCAAGCTATTTTCAAAAGTTATGTTTAACCTAAAATATTGTCTCAAACTGATGTTCTCAGACTGAGAGAATGACGTTTTCCAAGATTCTGCTGGAGCTCTGAATAACAGTTTTCAAACCTCAAATAAAGGGTTTATATAGCTATATATATCAATTTTCATCTGAAATAAACAAGAGAAACACTTATTCGAAGCTGTTTTCAAAAGTTATGTTTAACATGAAATATTGTCTCAAATTGATGTTCTCAGACTCAGAGAATGACATTTTTTAAGATGCTGCTGGAGCTCTGAATATCAGTTTTCAAACATCAAATAAAGGGTTTATATAGCTATATATATTAATTTGCATCTGAAATAAACAAGAGAAACACTTATTCGAAGCTTTTTTCAAAAGTTATGTTTAACATGAAATATTGTCTCAAACTGATGTTCTCAGACTGAGAGAATGACGTTTTCTAAGATGCTGCTGGAGCTCTGAATAACAGTTTTCAAACATCAAATAAAGGGTTTATATAGCTATATATATCAATTTGCATCTGAAATAAACAAGAGAAACACTTATTCAAAGCTGTTTTCAAAAGTTATGTTTAACCTGAAATATTGTCTCAAACTGATGTTCACAGACTGAGAGAATGACGTTTTCTAAGATTCTGCTGGAGCTCTGAATAACAGTTTTCAAACATCAAATAAAGGGTTTATATAGCTATATATATCAATTTTCATCTGAAATAAACAAGGGAAACACTTATTCGAAGCTGTTTTCAAAAGTTATGTTTAACATGAAATATTGTCTCAAATTGATGTTCTCAGACTCAGAGAATGACATTTTTTAAGATGCTGCTGGAGCTCTGAATATCAGTTTTCAAACATCAAATAAAGGGTTTATATAGCTATATATATTAATTTGCATCTGAAATAAACAAGAGAAACACTTATTCGAAGCTGTTTTCAAAAGTTATGTTTAACATGAAATATTGTCTCAAACTGATGTTCTCAGACTCAGAGAATGACATTTTATAAGATGCTGCTGGAGCTCTGAATATCAGTTTTCAAACATCAAATAAAGGGTTTATATAGCTATATATATTAATTTGCATCTGAAATAAACAAGAGAAACACTTATTCGAAGCTGTTTTCAAAAGTTAAGTTAAAATTAAATATTGTCTCAAACTGATGTTCTCAGACTGAGAATGACATTTTCCAAGATTCTGCTGGAGCTCTGAATAACAGTTTTCAAACATCAAATAAAGGGTTTATATAGCTATATATATCATATTGCATCTGAAATAAACAAGAGAAACACTTATTCCAAGCTGTTTTCAAAAGTTATGTTTAACCTGAAATATTGTCTCAAACTGATGTTGTCAGACTGAGAGAATGACGTTTTCTAAGATTCAGCTGGAGCTCTGAATAACAGTTTTCAAACATCAACTAAAGGGTTTATATAGCTATATATATCAATTTGCATTTGAAATAAACAAGAAAAACACTTATTCGAAGCAGTTTTCAAAAGTTATGTTTAACCTGAAATATTGTCTCAAACTGATGTTCTCAGACTGAGAGAATGACGTTTTCTAAGATTCTGCTGGAGCTCTGAATAACAGTTTTCGAACATCAAATAAAGGGTTTATATAGCTATATATATCAATTTGCATCTGAAATAAACAAGAGAAACACTTATTCGAAGCTGTTTTCAAAAGTTATGTTAAAATTAAATATTGTCTCAAACTGATGTTCTCAGACTGAGAATGACATTTTCCAAGATTCTGCTGGAGCTCTGAATGACAGTTTTCAAACATCAAATAAAGGGTTTATATAGCTATATATATCATATTGCATCTGAAATAAACAAGAGAAACACTTATTCCAAGCTGTTTTCAAAAGTTATGTTTAACCTGAAATATTGTCTCAAACTGATGTTGTCAGACTGAGAGAATGACATTTTCTAAGATTCAGCTGGAGCTCTGAATAACAGTTTTCAAACATCAAATAAAGGGTTTATATAGCTATATATATCATATTGCATCTGAAATAAACAAGAGAAACACTTATTCCAAGCTGTTTTCAAAAGTTATGTTTAACCTGAAATATTGTCTCAAACTGATGTTGTCAGACTGAGAGAATGACGTTTTCTAAGATTCTTCTGGAGCTCTGAATAACAGTTTTCGAACATCAAATAAAGGGTTTATATAGCTATATATATCAATTTGCATCTGAAATAAACAAGAGAAACACTTATTCGAAGCTGTTTTCAAAAGTTATGTTTAACATGAAATATTGTCTCAAACTGATGTTCTCAGACTGAGAGAATGACGTTTTCTAAGATGCTGCTGGAGCTCTGAATAACAGTTTTCAAACATCAAATAAAGGGTTTATATAGCTATATATATCAATTTGCATTTGAAATAAACAAGAAAAACACTTATTCGAAGCAGTTTTCAAAAGTTATGTTTAACCTGAAATATTGTCTCAAACTGATGTTCTCAGACTGAGAGAATGACGTTTTCTAAGATGCTGCTGGAGCTCTGAATAACAGTTTTCAAACATCAAATAAAGGGTTTATATAGCTATATATATCAATTTGCATTTGAAATAAACAAGAAAAACACTTATTCGAAGCAGTTTTCAAAAGTTATGTTTAACCTGAAATATTGTCTCAAACTGATGTTCTCAGACTGAGAGAATGACGTTTTCTAAGATTCAGCTGGAGCTCTGAATAACAGTTTTCAAACATCAAATAAAGGGTTTATATAGCTATATATATCAATTTGCATCTGAAATAAACAAGAGAAACACTTATTCGAAGCTGTTTTCAAAAGTTATGTTTAACATGAAATATTGTCTCAAACTGATGTTCTCAGACTGAGAGAATGACGTTTTCTAAGATGCTGCTGGAGCTCTGAATAACAGTTTTCAAACATCAAATAAAGGGTTTATATAGCTATATATATCAATTTGCATCTGAAATAAACAAGAGAAACACTTATTCGAAGCTGTTTTCAAAAGTTATGTTTAACATGAAATATTGTCTCAAACTGATGTTCTCAGACTGAGAGAATGACGTTTTCCAAGATTCTGCTGGAGCTCTGAATAACAGTTTTCAAATATAAATTTGCATCTGAAATAAACAAGAGAAACACTTATTCCAAGCTGTTTTCAAAAGTTATGTTTAACCTGAAATATTGTCTCAAACTGATGTTCTCAGACTGAGAGAATGACGTTTTCTAAGATTCAGCTGGAGCTCTGAATAACAGTTTTCAAACATCAAATAAAGGGTTTATATAGCTATATATATCAATTTGCATCTGAAATAAACAAGAGAAACACTTATTCGAAGCTGTTTTCAAAAGTTATGTTTAACATGAAATATTGTCTCAAACTGATGTTCTCAGACTGAGAGAATGACATTTTCTAAGATGCTGCTGGAGCTCTGAATAACAGTTTTCAAACATCAAATAAAGGGTTAATATAGCTATATATATCAATTTGCATCAGAAATAAACAAGAGAAACACTTATTAAAAGCTGTTTTCAAAGGATATGTTTAAGTGAGACCTTCTCTAAAAGTGATGTATTCAGACTGAGATGTATTTGAAGTCCAATCCCGCCACCTTGTGGTTCTTCTTATTTATCAACATTTCTCTTTTTTTTCCACAATGCAATTCCCCCAAGCACCCTACCTGGTGCACAAACCAAACACCACCATGTCTTCTCCTTTGAATTTGATTGACAGGTCCACCAGAACGGTCTTGTAGATGCAGCATTGCGTTGTCTTGTCCGAGCGAGTCTCAGAATGTTTTCACAGTCTTGGAAGTAGTGAACGCGGGCTAAGATGCTGCTGGAGCTCTGAATAACAGTTTTCAAACATCAAATAAATTGTTTATATAGCTATATATATCAATTTGCATCTGAAATAAACAAGAGAAACACTTATTCAAAGTTGTTTTCAAAAGTTATGTTTAACCTGAAATATTGTCTCAAACTGATGTTCTCAGACTGAGAGAATGACGTTTTCTAAGATTCTGCTGGAGCTCTGAATAACAGTTTTCAAACATCAAATAAAGGGTTTATATAGCTATATATATCAATTTGCATCTGAAATAAACAAGAGAAACACTTATTCGAAGCTGTTTTCAAAAGTTATGTTTAACATGAAATATTGTCTCAAACTGATGTTCTCAGACACAGAGAATGACATTTTCTAAGATGCTGCTGGAGCTCTGAATAACAGTTTTCAAACATCAAATAAAGGGTTTATATAGCTATATATATCAATTTGCATCTGAAATAAACAAGAGAAACACTTATTCGAAGCTGTTTTCAAAAGTTATGTTTAACCTGAAATATTTTCTCAAACTGATGTTCTCAGACTGAGAGAATGATGTTTTCTAAGATTCAGCTGGAGCTCTGAATAACAGTTTTCAAACATCAAATAAAGGGTTTATATAGCTATATATATCAATTTGCATCTGAAATAAACAAGAGAAACACTTATTCGAAGCTGTTTTCAAAAGTTATGTTTAACATGAAATATTGTCTCAAACTGATGTTCTCAGACTGAGAGAATGACGTTTTCTAAGATGCTGCTGGAGCTCTGAATAACAGTTTTCAAACATCAAATAAAGGGTTTATATAGCTATATATATCAATTTGCATTTGAAATAAACAAGAAAAACACTTATTCGAAGCAGTTTTCAAAAGTTATGTTTAACCTGAAATATTGTCTCAAACTGATGTTCTCAGACTGAGAGAATGACGTTTTCTAAGATGCTGCTGGAGCTCTGAATAACAGTTTTCAAACATCAAATAAAGGGTTTATATAGCTATATATATCAATTTGCATTTGAAATAAACAAGAAAAACACTTATTCGAAGCAGTTTTCAAAAGTTATGTTTAACCTGAAATATTGTCTCAAACTGATGTTCTCAGACTGAGAGAATGACGTTTTCTAAGATTCAGCTGGAGCTCTGAATAACAGTTTTCAAACATCAAATAAAGGGTTTATATAGCTATATATATCAATTTGCATCTGAAATAAACAAGAGAAACACTTATTCGAAGCTGTTTTCAAAAGTTATGTTTAACATGAACTATTGTCTCAAACTGATGTTCTCAGACTGAGAGAATGACGTTTTCTAAGATGCTGCTGGAGCTCTGAATAACAGTTTTCAAACATCAAATAAAGGGTTTATATAGCTATATATATCAATTTGCATCTGAAATAAACAAGAGAAACACTTATTCGAAGCTGTTTTCAAAAGTTATGTTTAACATGAAATATTGTCTCAAACTGATGTTCTCAGACTGAGAGAATGACGTTTTCCAAGATTCTGCTGGAGCTCTGAATAACAGTTTTCAAATATAAATTTGCATCTGAAATAAACAAGAGAAACACTTATTCCAAGCTGTTTTCAAAAGTTATGTTTAACCTGAAATATTGTCTCAAACTGATGTTCTCAGACTGAGAGAATGACGTTTTCTAAGATTCAGCTGGAGCTCTGAATAACAGTTTTCAAACATCAAATAAAGGGTTTATATAGCTATATATATCAATTTGCATCTGAAATAAACAAGAGAAACACTTATTCGAAGCTGTTTTCAAAAGTTATGTTTAACATGAAATATTGTCTCAAACTGATGTTCTCAGACTGAGAGAATGACATTTTCTAAGATGCTGCTGGAGCTCTGAATAACAGTTTTCAAACATCAAATAAAGGGTTAATATAGCTATATATATCAATTTGCATCAGAAATAAACAAGAGAAACACTTATTAAAAGCTGTTTTCAAAGGATATGTTTAAGTGAGACCTTCTCTAAAAGTGATGTATTCAGACTGAGATGTATTTGAAGTCCAATCCCGCCACCTTGTGGTTCTTCTTATTTATCAACATTTCTCTTTTTTTTTCCACAATGCAATTCCCCCAAGCACCCTACCTGGTGCACAAACCAAACACCACCATGTCTTCTCCTTTGAATTTGATTGACAGGTCCACCAGAACGGTCTTGTAGATGCAGCATTGCGTTGTCTTGTCCGAGCGAGTCTCAGAATGTTTTCACAGTCTTGGAAGTAGTGAACGCGGGCTAAGATGCTGCTGGAGCTCTGAATAACAGTTTTCAAACATCAAATAAATTGTTTATATAGCTATATATATCAATTTGCATCTGAAATAAACAAGAGAAACACTTATTCAAAGTTGTTTTCAAAAGATATGTTTAACCTGAAATATTGTCTCAAACTGATGTTCTCAGACTGAGAGAATGACGTTTTCTAAGATTCTGCTGGAGCTCTGAATAACAGTTTTCAAACATCAAATAAAGGGTTTATATAGCTATATATATCAATTTGCATCTGAAATAAACAAGAGAAACACTTATTCGAAGCTGTTTTCAAAAGTTATGTTTAACATGAAATATTGTCTCAAACTGATGTTCTCAGACACAGAGAATGACATTTTCTAAGATGCTGCTGGAGCTCTGAATAACAGTTTTCAAACATCAAATAAAGGGTTTATATAGCTATATATATCAATTTGCATCTGAAATAAACAAGAGAAACACTTATTCAAAGCTGTTTTCAAAGGATATGTTTAAGTGAGACCTTCTCTAAAAGTGATGTATTCAGACTGAGATGTATTTGAAGTCCAATCCCGCCACCTTGTGGTTTTTCTTATTTATCAACATTTCTCTTTTTTTTCCACAATGCAATTCCCCCAAGCACCCTACCTGGTGCACAAACCAAACACCACCATGTCTTCTCCTTTGAATTTGTTTGACAGGTCCACCAGAACGGTCTTGTAGATGCAGCATTGCGTTGTCTAGTCCGAGCGAGTCTCAGAATGTTTTCACAGTCTTGGAAGTAGTGAACGCGGGCTAAGATGCTGCTGGAGCTCTGAATAACAGTTTTCAAACATCAAATAAATTGTTTATATAGCTATATATATCAATTTGCATCTGAAATAAACAAGAGAAACACTTATTCGAAGCTGTTTTCAAAAGTTATGTTTAACATGAAATATTGTCTCAAACTGATGTTCTCAGACACAGAGAATGACATTTTCTAAGATGCTGCTGGAGCTCTGAATAACAGTTTTCAAACATCAAATAAAGGGTTTATATAGCTATATATATCAATTTGCATCTGAAATAAACAAGAGAAACACTTATTCAAAGCTGTTTTCAAAGGATATGTTTAAGTGAGACCTTCTCTAAAAGTGATGTATTCAGACTGAGATGTATTTGAAGTCCAATCCCGCCACCTTGTGGTTTTTCTTATTTATCAACATTTCTCTTTTTTTTCCACAATGCAATTCCCCCAAGCACCCTACCTGGTGCACAAACCAAACACCACCATGTCTTCTCCTTTGAATTTGATTGAGAGGTCCACCAGAACGGTCTTGTAGATGCAGCATTGCGTTGTCTAGTCCGAGCGAGTCTCAGAATGTTTCCACAGTCTTGGAAGTAGTGAACGCGGGCTAAGATGCTGCTGGAGCTCTGAATAACAGTTTTCAAACATCAAATAAATTGTTTATATAGCTATATATATCAATTTGCATCTGAAATAAACAAGAGAAACACTTATTCGAAGCTGTTTTCAAAAGTTATGTTAAAATGAAATATTGTCTCAAACTGATGTTCTCAGACTGAGAATGACGTTTTCCAAGATTCTGCTGGAGCTCTGAACAACAGTTTTCAAACATCAAATAAAGGGTTAATATAGCTATATATATCAAATTGCATCTGAAATAAACAAGAGAAACACTTATTCAAAGCTGTTTTCAAAGGATATGTTTAAGTGAGACCTTCTCTAAAAGTGATGTATTCAGACTGAGATGTATTTGAAGTCCAATCCCGCCACCTTGTGGTTTTTCTTATTTATCAACATTTCTCTTTTTTTTCCACAATGCAATTCCCCCAAGCACCCTACCTGGTGCACAAACCAAACACCACCATGTCTTCTCCTTTGAATTTGATTGAGAGGTCCACCAGAACGGTCTTGTAGATGCAGCATTGCGTTGTCTAGTCCGAGCGAGTCTCAGAATGTTTCCACAGTCTTGGAAGTAGTGAACGCGGGCTAAGATGCTGCTGGAGCTCTGAATAACAGTTTTCAAACATCAAATAAATTGTTTATATAGCTATATATATCAAGTTGCATCTGAAATAAACAAGAGAAACACTTATTCAAAGCTGTTTTCAAAAGTTATGTTTAACCTTAAATATTGTCTCAAACTGATGTTCTCAGACTGAGAGAATGACGTTTTCTAAGATTCTGCTGGAGCTCTGAATAACAGTTTTCAAACATCAAATAAAGGGTTTATATAGCTATATATATCAATTTGCATCTGAAATAAACAAGAGAAACACTTATTCGAAGCTGTTTTCAAAAGTTATGTTTAACATGAAATATTGTCTCAAACTGATGTTCTCAGACACAGAGAATGACATTTTCTAAGATGCTGCTGGAGCTCTGAATAACAGTTTTCAAACATCAAATAAAGGGTTTATATAGCTATATATATCAATTTGCATCTGAAATAAACAAGAGAAACACTTATTCAAAGCTGTTTTCAAAGGATATGTTTAAGTGAGACCTTCTCTAAAAGTGATGTATTCAGACTGAGATGTATTTGAAGTCCAATCCCGCCACCTTGTGGTTTTTCTTATTTATCAACATTTCTCTTTTTTTTCCACAATGCAATTCCCCCAAGCACCCTACCTGGTGCACAAACCAAACACCACCATGTCTTCTCCTTTGAATTTGTTTGACAGGTCCACCAGAACGGTCTTGTAGATGCAGCATTGCGTTGTCTAGTCCGAGCGAGTCTCAGAATGTTTTCACAGTCTTGGAAGTAGTGAACGCGGGCTAAGATGCTGCTGGAGCTCTGAATAACAGTTTTCAAACATCAAATAAATTGTTTATATAGCTATATATATCAATTTGCATCTGAAATAAACAAGAGAAACACTTATTCGAAGCTGTTTTCAAAAGTTATGTTTAACATGAAATATTGTCTCAAACTGATGTTCTCAGACACAGAGAATGACATTTTCTAAGATGCTGCTGGAGCTCTGAATAACAGTTTTCAAACATCAAATAAAGGGTTTATATAGCTATATATATCAATTTGCATCTGAAATAAACAAGAGAAACACTTATTCAAAGCTGTTTTCAAAGGATATGTTTAAGTGAGACCTTCTCTAAAAGTGATGTATTCAGACTGAGATGTATTTGAAGTCCAATCCCGCCACCTTGTGGTTTTTCTTATTTATCAACATTTCTCTTTTTTTTCCACAATGCAATTCCCCCAAGCACCCTACCTGGTGCACAAACCAAACACCACCATGTCTTCTCCTTTGAATTTGATTGAGAGGTCCACCAGAACGGTCTTGTAGATGCAGCATTGCGTTGTCTAGTCCGAGCGAGTCTCAGAATGTTTCCACAGTCTTGGAAGTAGTGAACGCGGGCTAAGATGCTGCTGGAGCTCTGAATAACAGTTTTCAAACATCAAATAAATTGTTTATATAGCTATATATATCAATTTGCATCTGAAATAAACAAGAGAAACACTTATTCGAAGCTGTTTTCAAAAGTTATGTTAAAATGAAATATTGTCTCAAACTGATGTTCTCAGACTGAGAATGACGTTTTCCAAGATTCTGCTGGAGCTCTGAACAACAGTTTTCAAACATCAAATAAAGGGTTAATATAGCTATATATATCAAATTGCATCTGAAATAAACAAGAGAAACACTTATTCAAAGCTGTTTTCAAAGGATATGTTTAAGTGAGACCTTCTCTAAAAGTGATGTATTCAGACTGAGATGTATTTGAAGTCCAATCCCGCCACCTTGTGGTTTTTCTTATTTATCAACATTTCTCTTTTTTTTCCACAATGCAATTCCCCCAAGCACCCTACCTGGTGCACAAACCAAACACCACCATGTCTTCTCCTTTGAATTTGATTGAGAGGTCCACCAGAACGGTCTTGTAGATGCAGCATTGCGTTGTCTAGTCCGAGCGAGTCTCAGAATGTTTCCACAGTCTTGGAAGTAGTGAACGCGGGCTAAGATGCTGCTGGAGCTCTGAATAACAGTTTTCAAACATCAAATACATTGTTTATATAGCTATATATATCAAGTTGCATCTGAAATAAACAAGAGAAACACTTATTCAAAGCTGTTTTCAAAAGTTATGTTTAACCTTAAATATTGTCTCAAACTGATGTTCTCAGACTGAGAGAATGACGTTTTCTAAGATTCTGCTGGAGCTCTGAATAACAGTTTTCAAACATCAAATAAAGGGTTTATATAGCTATATATATCAATTTGCATCTGAAATAAACAAGAGAAACACTTATTCGAAGCTGTTTTCAAAAGTTATGTTAAAATGAAATATTGTCTCAAACTGATGTTCTCAGACTGAGAATGACGTTTTCCAAGATTCTGCTGGAGCTCTGAACAACAGTTTTCAAACATCAAATAAAGGGTTAATATAGCTATATATATCAAATTGCATCTGAAATAAACAAGAGAAACACTTATTCAAAGCTGTTTTCAAAGGATATGTTTAAGTGAGACCTTCTCTAAAAGTGATGTATTCAGACTGAGATGTATTTGAAGTCCAATCCCGCCACCTTGTGGTTTTTCTTATTTATCAACATTTCTCTTTTTTTTCCACAATGCAATTCCCCCAAGCACCCTACCTGGTGCACAAACCAAACACCACCATGTCTTCTCCTTTGAATTTGATTGAGAGGTCCACCAGAACGGTCTTGTAGATGCAGCATTGCGTTGTCTAGTCCGAGCGAGTCTCAGAATGTTTCCACAGTCTTGGAAGTAGTGAACGCGGGCTAAGATGCTGCTGGAGCTCTGAATAACAGTTTTCAAACATCAAATAAATTGTTTATATAGATATATATATCAAGTTGCATCTGAAATAAACAAGAGAAACACTTATTCGAAGCTGTTTTCAAAAGTTATGTTTAACCTTAAATATTGTCTCAAACTGATGTTCTCAGACTGAGAGAATGACGTTTTCTAAGATTCTGCTGGAGCTCTGAATAACAGTTTTCAAACATCAAATAAAGGGTTTATATAGCTATATATATCAATTTGCATCTGAAATAAACAAGAGAAACACTTATTCGAAGCTGTTTTCAAAAGTTATGTTAAAATGAAATATTGTCTAAACTGATGTTCTCAGACTGAGAATGACGTTTTCCAAGATTCTGCTGGAGCTCTGAATAACAGTTTTCAAACATCAAATAAAGGGTTAATATAGCTATATATATCAAATTGCATCTGAAATAAACAAGAGAAACACTTATTCGAAGCTGTTTTCAAAAGTTATGTTTAACATGAAATATTGTCTCAAACTGATGTTCTCAGACTGAGAGAATGACATTTTCTAAGATGCTGCTGGAGCTCTGAATAACAGTTTTCAGACATCAAATAAAGGGTTTATATAGCTATATATATCAATTTGCATCTGAAATAAACAAGAGAAACACTTATTAAAAGCTGTTTTCAAAGGATATGTGTAAGTGAGACCTTCTCTAAAAGTGATGTATTCAGACTGAGATGTATTTGAAGTCCAATCCCGCCACCTTGTGGTTCTTTTTATTTATCAACATTTCTCTTTTTTTTCCACAATGCAATTCCCCCAAGCACCCTACCTGGTGCACAAACCAAACACCACCATGTCTTCTCCTTTGTATTTGATTGACAGGTCCACCAGAACGGTCTTATAGATGCAGCATTGCGTTGTCTAGTCCGAGCGAGTCTCAGAATGTTTTCACAGTCTTGGAAGTAGTGAACGCGGGCTAAGATGCTGCTGGAGCTCTGAATAACAGTTTTCAAACATCAAATAAATTGTTTATATAGCTATATATATCAATTTGCATCTGAAATAAACAAGAGAAACACTTATTCGAAGCTGTTTTCAAAAGTTATGTTTAACCTGAAATATTGTCTCAAACTGATGTTCTCAGACTGAGAGAATGACGTTTTCCAAGATTCTGCTGGAGCTCTGAATAACAGTTTTCAAATATAAATTTGCATCTGAAATAAACAAGAGAAACACTTATTCGAAGCTGTTTTCAAAAGTTATGTTTAACCTGAAATATTGTCTCAAACTGATGTTCTCAGACTGAGAGAATGACGTTTTCTAACATGCTGCTGGAGCTCTGAACAACAGTTTTCAAATGTCAAATAAAGGGTTTATATAGCTATATATATCAATTCGCATCTGAAATAAACAAGAGAAACACTTATTCAAAGCTGTTTTCAAAAATTATGTTTAACCTGAAATATTGTCTCAAACTGATGTTCTCAGACTGAGAGAATGACGTTTTCTAAGATTCTGCTGGAGCTCTGAATAACAGTTTTCAAACATCAAATAAAGGGTTTATATAGCTATATATATCAATTTGCATCTGAAATAAACAAGAGAAACACTTATTCGAAGCTGTTTTCAAAAGTTATGTTTAACATGAAATATTGTCTCAAACTGATGTTCTCAGACTGAGAGAATGACGTTTTCCAAGATTCTGCTGGAGCTCTGAATAACAGTTTTCAAATATAAATTTGCATCTGAAATAAACAAGAGAAACACTTATTCGAAGCTGTTTTCAAAAGTTATGTTTAACATGAAATATTGTCTCAAACTGATGTTCTCAGACTGAGAATGACGTTTTCCAAGATTCTGCTGGAGCTCTGAATAACAGTTTTCAAACATGAAATAAAGGGTTTATATAGCTATATATATCAATTTGCATCTGAAATAAACAAGAGAAACACTTATTCGAAGCTGTTTTCAAAAGTTATGTTCAACCTGAAATATTGTCTCAAACTGATGTTCTCAGACTGAGAGAATGACATTTTCTAAGATTCTGCTGGAGCTCTGAATAACAGTTTTCAAACATCAAATAAAGGGTTTATATAGCTATATATATCAATTTGCATCTGAAATAAACAAGAGAAACACTTATTCGAAGCTGTTTTCAAAAGTTATGTTTAACATGAAATATTGTCTCAAACTGATGTTCTCAGACTGAACGAATTACATTTTCTAAGATGCTGCTGGAGCTCTGAATAACAGTTTTCAAACATCAAATAAAGGGTTTATATAGCTATATATATCAATTTGCATCTGAAATAAACAAGAGAAACACTTATTCGAAGCTGTTTTCAAAAGTTATCTTTAATCTGAAATATTGTCTCAAACTGATGTTCTCAGACTGAGAGAATGACGTTTTCCAAGATTCTGCTGGAGCTCTGAATAACAGTTTACAAATATAAATTTGCATCTGAAATAAACAAGAGAAACACTTATTCGAAGCTGTTTTCAAAAGTTATGTTTAACATGAAATATTGTCTCAAACTGATGTTCTCAGACTGAGAGAATGACGTTTTCCAAGATTCTGCTGGAGCTCTGAATAACAATTTTCAAATATAAATGTGTATCTGAAATAAACAAGAGAAACACTTATTCGAAGCTGTTTTCAAAAGTTATGTTTAACCTTAAATATTGTCTCAAACTGATGTTCTCAGACTGAGAGAATGACGTTTTCTAAGATTCTGCTGGAGCTATGAATAACAGTTTTCAAACATCAAATAAAGGGTTTATATAGCTATATATATCAATTTGCATTTGAAATAAACAAGAGAAACACTTATTCGAAGCTGTTTTCAAAAGTTATGTTAAAATGAAATATTGTCTCAAACTGATGTTCTCAGACTCAGAATGACGTTTTCCAAGATTCTGCTGGAGCTCTGAATAACAGTTTTCAAACATCAGATAAAAGGGTTAATATAGCTATATAAATCAAATTGCATCTGAAATAAACAAGAGAAACACTTATTCGAAGCTGTTTTCAAAAGTTATGTTAAAATGAAATATTGTCTCAAACTGATGTTCTCAGACTGAGAATGACGTTTTCCAAGATTCTGCTGGAGCTCTGAATAACAGTTTTCAAACATCAAATAAAGGGTTTATATAGCTATATATATCAAATTGCATCTGAAATAAACAAGAGAAACACTTATTCCAAGCTGTTTTCAAAAGTTATGTTTAACCTAAAATATTGTCTCAAACTGATGTTCTCAGACTGAGAGAATGACATTTTCCAAGACTCTGCTGGAGCTCTGAATAACAGTTTTCAAACATCAACTAAAGGGTTTATATAGCTATATATATCAATTTGCATCTGAAATAAACAAGAGAAACACTTATTCGAAGCTGTTTTCAAAAGTTATGTTAAAATGAAATATTGTCTCAAACTGATGTTCTCGGACTGAGAATGACGTTTTCCAAGATTCTGCTGGAGCTCTGAATAACAGTTTTCAAACAACAAATAAAGGGTTTATATAGCTATATATATCAAATTGCATCTGAAATAAACAAGAGAAACACTTATTCCAAGCTGTTTTCAAAAGTTATGTTTAACATGAAATATTGTCTCAAACTGATGTTCTCAGACTGAGAGAATTACATTTTCTAAGATGCTGCTGGAGCTCTGAATAACAGTTTTCAAACATCAAATAAAGGGTTTATATAGCTATATATATCAATTTGCATCTGAAATAAACAAGAGAAACACTTATTCGAAGCTGTTTTCAAAAGTTATGTTCAACCTGAAATATTGTCTCAAACTGATGTTCTCAGACTGAGAGAATGACATTTTCTAAGATTCTGCTGGAGCTCTGAATAACAGTTTTCAAACATCAAATAAAGGGTTTATATAGCTATATATATCAATTTGCATCTGAAATAAACAAGAGAAACACTTATTCGAAGCTGTTTTCAAAAGTTATGTTTAACATGAAATATTGTCTCAAACTGATGTTCTCAGACTCAGAGAATGACATTTTATAAGATGCTGCTGGAGCTCTGAATATCAGTTTTCAAACATCAAATAAAGGGTTTATATAGCTATATATATTAATTTGCATCTGAAATAAACAAGAGAAACACTTATTCGAAGCTGTTTTCAAAAGTTATGTTAAAATTAAATATTGTCTCAAACTGATGTTCTCAGACTGAGAATGACATTTTCCAAGACTCTGCTGGAGCTCTGAATAACCTTTTTCAAACATCAACTAAAGGGTTTATATAGCTATATATATCAATTTGCATCTGAAATAAACAAGAGAAACACTTATTCCAAGCTGTTTTCAAAAGTTATGTTTAACCTGAAATATTGTCTCAAACTGATGTTCTCAGACTGAGAGAATGACATTTTCCAAGATTCTGCTGGAGCTCTGAATAACCTTTTTCAAACATCAACTAAAGGGTTTATATAGCTATATATATCAATTTGCATCTGAAATAAACAAGAGAAACACTTATTCCAAGCTGTTTTCAAAAGTTATGTTTAACATGAAATATTGTCTCAAACTGATGTTCTCAGACTGAGAGAATGACGTTTTCTAAGATTCTGCTGGAGCTCTGAATAACAGTTTTCAAACGTCAAATAAAGGGTTTATATAGCTATATATATCAATTTGCATCTGAAATAAACAAGAGAAACACTTATTCGAAGCTGTTTTCATAAGTTATGTTTAACCTGAGATATTGTCTCAAACTGATGTTCTCAGACTGAGAGAATGACATTTTCTAAGATTCTGCTGGAGCTCTGAATAACAGTTTTCAAATATAAATTTGCATCTGAAATAAACAAGAGAAACACTTATTCGAAGCTGTTTTCAAAAGTTATGTTTAACATGAAATATTGTCTCAAACTGATGTTCTCAGACTCAGAGAATGACATTTTATAAGATGCTGCTGGAGCTCTGAATATCAGTTTTCAAACATCAAATAAAGGGTTTATATAGCTATATATATTAATTTGCATCTGAAATAAACAAGAGAAACACTTATTCGAAGCTGTTTTCAAAAGTTATGTTAAAATTAAATATTGTCTCAAACTGATGTTCTCAGACTGAGAATGACATTTTCCAAGACTCTGCTGGAGCTCTGAATAACAGTTTTCAAACATCAAATAAAGGGTTTATATAGCTATATATATCATATTGCATCTGAAATAAACAAGAGAAACACTTATTCCAAGATGTTTTCAAAAGTTATGTTTAACCTGAAATATTGTCTCAAACTGATGTTCTCAGACTGAGAGAATGACATTTTCCAAGATTCTGCTGGAGCTCTGAATAACCTTTTTCAAACATCAACTAAAGGGTTTATATAGCTATATATATCAATTTGCATCTGAAATAAACAAGAGAAACACTTATTCCAAGCTGTTTTCAAAAGTTATGTTTAACATGAAATATTGTCTCAAACTGATGTTCTCAGACTGAGAGAATGACGTTTTCTAAGATTCTGCTGGAGCTCTGAATAACAGTTTTCAAACGTCAAATAAAGGGTTTATATAGCTATATATATCAATTTGCATCTGAAATAAACAAGAGAAACACTTATTCGAAGCTGTTTTCAAAAGTTATGTTTAACCTGAAATATTGTCTCAAACTGATGTTCTCAGACTGAGAGAATGACGTTTTCTAAGATGCTGCTGGAGCTCTGAATAACAGTTTTCAAACATCAAATAAAGGGTTTATATAGCTATATATATCAATTTGCATTTGAAATAAACAAGAAAAACACTTATTCGAAGCAGTTTTCAAAAGTTATGTTTAACCTGAAATATTGTCTCAAACTGATGTTCTCAGAATGAGAGAATGACGTTTTCTAAGATTCTGCTGGAGCTCTGAATAACAGTTTTCAAACATCAAATAAAGGGTTTATATAGCTATATATATCAATTTGCATCTGAAATAAACAAGAGAAACACTTATTCGAAGCTGTTTTCAAAAGTTATGTTTAACCTGAAATATTGTCTCAAACTGATGTTCTCAGACTGAGAGAATGACGTTTTCTAAGATTCAGCTGAAGCTCTGAATAACAGTTTTCAAACATCAAATAAAGGGTTTATATAGCTATATATATCAATTTGCATCTGAAATAAACAAGAGAAACACTTATTCGAAGCTGTTTTCAAAAGTTATGTTTAACATGAAATATTGTCTCAAACTGATGTTCTCAGACTGAGAGAATGACGTTTTCCAAGATTCTGCTGGAGCTCTGAATAACAATTTTCAAATATAAATGTGTATCTGAAATAAACAAGAGAAACACTTATTCCAAGCTGTTTTCAAAAGTTATGTTTAACCTTAAATATTGTCTCAAACTGATGTTCTCAGACTGAGAGAATGACGTTTTCTAAGATTCTGCTGGAGCTCTGAATAACAGTTTTCAAACATCAAATAAAGGGTTTATATAGCTATATATATCAATTTAAATTTGAAATAAACAAGAGAAACACTTATTCGAAGCTGTTTTCAAAAGTTATGTTAAAATGAAATATTTTCTCAAACTGATGTTCTCAGACTCAGAATGACGTTTTCCAAGATTCTGCTGGAGCTCTGAATAACAGTTTTCAAACATCAAATAAAAGGGTTAATATAGCTATATAAATCAAATTGCATCTGAAATAAACAAGAGAAACACTTATTCGAAGCTGTTTTCAAAAGTTATGTTAAAATGAAATATTGTCTCAAACTGATGTTCTCAGACTGAGAATGACGTTTTCCAAGATTCTGCTGGAGCTCTGAATAACAGTTTTCAAACATCAAATAAAGGGTTTATATAGCTATATATATCAATTTGCATCTGAAATAAACAAGAGAAACACTTATTCGAAGCTGTTTTCAAAAGTTATGTTTAACATGAAATATTGTCTCAAACTGATGTTCTCAGACTGAGAGAATGACATTTTCTAAGATGCTGCTGGAGCTCTGAATAACAGTTTTCAAACATCAAATAAAGGGTTAATATAGCTATATATATCAATTTGCATCAGAAATAAACAAGAGAAACACTTATTAAAAGCTGTTTTCAAAGGATATGTTTAAGTGAGACCTTCTCTAAAAGTGATGTATTCAGACTGAGATGTATTTGAAGTCCAATCCCGCCACCTTGTGGTTCTTCTTATTTATCAACATTTCTCTTTTTTTTTCCACAATGCAATTCCCCCAAGCACCCTACCTGGTGCACAAACCAAACACCACCATGTCTTCTCCTTTAAATTTGATTGACAGTTCCACCAGAACGGTCTTGTAGATGCAGCATTGCGTTGTCTAGTCCGAGCGAGTCTCAGAATGTTTTCACAGTCTTGGAAGTAGTGAACGCGGGCTAAGATGCTGCTGGAGCTCTGAATAACAGTTTTCAAACATCAAATAAATTGTTTATATAGCTATATATATCAATTTGCATCTGAAAAAAACAAGAGAAACACTTATTCAAAGTTGTTTTCAAAAGTTATGTTTAACCTGAAATATTGTCTCAAACTGATGTTCTCAGACTGAGAGAATGACATTTTCCAAGATTCTGCTGGAGCTCTGAATAACAGTTTTCAAACATCAAATAAAGGGTTTATATAGCTATATATATCAAATTGCATCTGAAATAAACAAGAGAAACACTTATTCCAAGCTGTTTTCAAAAGTTATGTTTAACCTGAAATATTGTCTCAAACTGATGTTCTCAGACTGAGAGAATGACGTTTTCCAAGATTCTGCTGGAGCTCTGAATAACAGTTTTCAAATATAAATTTGCATCTGAAATAAACAAGAGAAACACTTATTCAAAGCTAATTTCAAAAGTTATGTTTAACCTGAAATATTGTCTCAAACTGATGTTCTCAGACTGAGAGAATGACGTTTTCTAACATGCTGCTGGAGCTCTGAATAACAGTTTTCAAATGTCAAATAAAGGGTTTATATAGCTATATATATCAATTCGCATCTGAAATAAACAAGAGAAACACTTATTCAAAGCTGTTTTCAAAAATTATGTTTAACCTGAAATATTGTCTCAAACTGATGTTCTCAGACTGAGAGAATGACGTTTTCTAAGATTCTGCTGGAGCTCTGAATAACAGTTTTCAAACATCAAATAAAGGGTTTATATAGCTATATATATCAATTTGCATCTGAAATAAACAAGAGAAACACTTATTCAAAGCTGTTTTCAAAAGTTATGTTTAACATGAAATATTGTCTCAAACTGATGTTCTCAGACTGAGAGAATGACGTTTTCCAAGATTCTGCTGGAGCTCTGAATAACAGTTTTCAAATATAAATTTGCATCTGAAATAAACAAGAGAAACACTTATTCGAAGCTGTTTTCAAAAGTTATGTTTAACATGAAATATTGTCTCAAACTGATGTTCTCAGACTGAGAGAATTACATTTTCTAAGATGCTGCTGGAGCTCTGAATAACAGTTTTCAAACATCAAATAAAGGGTTTATATAGCTATATATATCAATTTGCATCTGAAATAAACAAGAGAAACACTTATTCGAAGCTGTTTTCAAAAGTCATGTTCAACCTGAAATATTGTCTCAAACTGATGTTCTCAGACTGAGAGAATGACATTTTCTAAGATTCTGCTGGAGCTCTGAATAACAGTTTTCAAACATCAAATAAAGGGTTTATATAGCTATATATATCAATTTGCATCTGAAATAAACAAGAAAAACACTTATTCGAAGCTGTTTTCAAAAGTTATGTTTAACATGAAATATTGTCTCAAACTGATGTTCTCAGACTGAGAGAATTACATTTTCTAAGATGCTGCTGGAGCTCTGAATAACAGTTTTCAAACATCAAATAAAGGGTTTATATAGCTATATATATCAATTTGCATCTGAAATAAACAAGAGAAACACTTATTCGAAGCTGTTTTCAAAAGTTATGTTTAACATGAAATATTGTCTCAAACTGATGTTCTCAGACTGAGAGAATTACATTTTCTAAGATGCTGCTGGAGCTCTGAATAACAGTTTTCAAACATCAAATAAAGGGTTTATATAGCTATATATATCAATTTGCATCTAAAATAAACAAGAGAAACACTTATTCGAAGCTGTTTTCAAAAGTTATGTTTAACCTTAAATATTGTCTCAAACTGATGTTCTCAGACTGAGAGAATGACGTTTTCCAAGATTCTGCTGGAGCTCTGAATAACAGTTTTCAAATATAAATTTGCATCTGAAATAAACAAGAGAAACACTTATTCGAAGCTGTTTTCAAAAGTTATGTTTAACATGAAATATTGTCTCAAACTGATGTTCTCAGACTGAGAGAATGACGTTTTCCAAGATTCTGCTGGAGCTCTGAATAACAATTTTCAAATATAAATGTGTATCTGAAATAAACAAGAGAAACACTTATTCGAAGCTGTTTTCAAAAGTTATGTTTAACCTTAAATATTGTCTCAAACTGATGTTCTCAGACTGAGAGAATGACGTTTTCTAAGATTCTGCTGGAGCTCTGAATAACAGTTTTCAAACATCAAATAAAGGGTTTATATAGCTATATATATCAATTTGCATTTGAAATAAACAAGAGAAACACTTATTCGAAGCTGTTTTCAAAAGTTATGTTAAAATGAAATATTGTCTCAAACTGATGTTCTCAGACTCAGAATGACGTTTTCCAAGATTCTGCTGGAGCTCTGAATAACAGTTTTCAAACATCAAATAAATTGTTTATATAGCTATATATATCAATTTGCATCTGAAATAAAGAAGAGAAACACTTATTCAAAGTTGTTTTCAAAAGTTATGTTTAACCTGAAATATTGTCTCAAACTGATGTTCTCAGACTGAGAGAATGACATTTTCCAAGATTCTGCTGGAGCTCTGAATAACAGTTTTCAAACATCAAATAAAGGGTTTATATAGCTATATATATCATATTGCATCTGAAATAAACAAGAGAAACACTTATTCCAAGCTGTTTTCAAAAGTTATGTTTAACCTGAAATATTGTCTCAAACTGATGTTCTCAGACTGAGAATGACATTTTCCAAGATTCTGCTGGAGCTCTGAATAACCGTTTTCAAACATCAACTAAAGGGTTTATATAGCTATATATATCAATTTGCATCTGAAATAAACAAGAGAAACACTTATTCCAAGCTGTTTTCAAAAGTTATGTTTAACATGAAATATTGTCTCAAACTGATGTTCTCAGACTGAGAGAATGACGTTTTCTAAGATTCTGCTGGAGCTCTGAATAACAGTTTTCAAACGTCAAATAAAGGGTTTATATAGCTATATATATCAATTTGCATCTGAAATAAACAAGAGAAACACTTATTCGAAGCTGTTTTCATAAGTTATGTTTAACCTGAAATATTGTCTCAAACTGATGTTCTCAGACTGAGAGAATGACGTTTTCTAAGATTCTGCTGGAGCTCTGAATAACAGTTTTCAAACAACAAATAAAGGGTTTATATAGCTATATATATTTATTTGCATCTGAAATAAACAAGAGAAACACTTATTCGAAGCTGTTTTCAAAAGTTATGTTCAACCTGAAATATTGTCTCAAACTGATGTTCTCAGACTGAGAGAATGACATTTTCTAAGATTCTGCTGGAGCTCTGAATAACAGTTTTCAAACATCAAATAAATTGTTTATATAGCTATATATATCAATTTGCATCTGAAATAAAGAAGAGAAACACTTATTCAAAGTTGTTTTCAAAAGTTATGTTTAACCTGAAATATTGTCTCAAACTGATGTTCTCAGACTGAGAGAATGACGTTTTCTAAGATTCTGCTGGAGCTCTGAATAACAGTTTTCAAACATCAAATAAAGGGTTTATATAGCTATATATATCAATTTGCATCTGAAATAAACAAGAGAAACACTTATTCGAAGCTGTTTTCAAAAGTTATGTTTAACATGAAATATTGTCTCAAACTGATGTTCTCAGACACAGAGAATGACATTTTCTAAGATGCTGCTGGAGCTCTGAATAACAGTTTTCAAACATCAAATAAAGGGTTTATATAGCTATATATATCAATTTGCATCTGAAATAAACAAGAGAAACACTTATTCGAAGCTGTTTTCAAAAGTTATGTTTAACATGAAATATTGTCTCAAACTGATGTTCTCAGACTGAGAGAATGACGTTTTCCAAGATTCTGCTGGAGCTCTGAATAACAATTTTCAAATATAAATTTGTATCTGAAATAAACAAGAGAAACACTTATTCGAAGCCGTTTTCAAAAGTTATGTTTAACCTTAAATATTGTCTCAAACTGATGTTCTCAGACTGAGAGAATTACATTTTCTAAGATGCTGCTGGAGCTCTGAATAACAGTTTTCAAACATCAAATAAAGGGTTTATATAGCTATATATATCAATTTGCATCTGAAATAAACAAGAGAAACACTTATTCGAAGCTGTTTTCAAAAGTTATGTTTAACATGAAATATTGTCTCAAACTGATGTACTCAGACTGAGAGAATTACATTTTATAAGATGCTGCTGGAGCTCTGAATAACAGTTTTCAAACATCAAATAAAGGGTTTATATAGCTATATATATCAATTTGCATCTGAAATAAACAAGAGAAACACTTATTCGAAGCTGTTTTCAAAAGTTATGTTCAACCTGAAATATTGTCTCAAACTGATGTTCTCAGACTGAGAGAATGACATTTTCTAAGATTCTGCTGGAGCTCTGAATAACAGTTTTCAAACATCAAATAAAGGGTTTATATAGCTATATATATCAATTTGCATCTGAAATAAACAAGAGAAACACTTATTCGAAGCTGTTTTCAAAAGTTATGTTCAACCTGAAATATTGTCTCAAACTGATGTTCTCAGACTGAGAGAATGACATTTTCTAAGATTCTGCTGGAGCTCTGAATAACAGTTTTCAAACATCAAATAAAGGGTTTATATAGCTATATATATCAATTTGCATCTGAAATAAACAAGAGACACACTTATTCTAAGCTGTTTTCAAAAGTTATGTTTAAAATGAAATATTGTCTCAAACTGATGTTATCAGACTGAGAGAATGATGTTTTCTAAGATGCTGCTGGAGCTCTGAATAACAGTTTTCAAACATCAAATAAAGGGTTTATATAGCTATATATATCAATTTGCATCTGAAATAAACAAGAGAAACACTTATTCGAAGCTGTTTTCAAAAGTTATGTTTAACCTGAAATATTGTCTCAAACTGATGTTCTCAGACTGAGAGAATGACGTTTTCCAAGATTCTGCTGGAGCTCTGAATAACAGTTTTCAAATATAAATTTGCATCTGAAATAAACAAGAGAAACACTTATTCGAAGCTGTTTTCAAAAGTTATGTTTAACCTGAAATATTGTCTCAAACTGATGTTCTCAGACTGAGAGAATGACGTTTTCTAACATGCTGCTGGAGCTCTGAATAACAGTTTTCAAATGTCAAATAAAGGGTTTATATAGCTATATATATCAATTCGCATCTGAAATAAACAAGAGAAACACTTATTCGAAGCTGTTTTCAAAAGTTATGTTTAACCTGAAATATTGTCTCAAACTGATGTTCTCAGACTGAGAGAATGACGTTTTCTAAGATTCTGCTGGAGCTCTGAATAACAGTTTTCGAACATCAAATAAAGGGTTTATATAGCTATATATATCAATTTGCATCCGAAATAAACAAGAGAAACACTTATTCGAAGCTGTTTTCAAAAGTTATGTTTAACATGAAATATTGTCTCAAACTGATGTTCTCAGACTGAGAGAATGACATTTTCTAAGATGCTGCTGGAGCTCTGAATAACAGTTTTCAAACATCAAATAAAGGGTTTATATAGCTATATATATCAATTTGCATCTGAAATAAACAAGAGAAACACTTATTAAAAGCTGTTTTCAAAGGATATGTTTAAGTGAGACCTTCTCTAAAAGTGATGTATTCAGACTGAGATGTATTTGAAGTCCAATCCCGCCACCTTGTGGTTCTTCTTATTTATCAACATTTCTCTTTTTTTTTCCACAATGCAATTCCCCCAAGCACCCTACCTGGTGCACAAACCAAACACCACCATGTCTTCTCCTTTGAATTTGATTGACAGGTCCACCAGAACGGTCTTATAGATGCAGCATTGCGTTGTCTAGTCCGAGCGAGTCTCAGAATGTTTTCACAGTCTTGGAAGTAGTGAACGCGGGCTAAGATGCTGCTGGAGCTCTGAATAACAGTTTTCAAACATCAAATAAATTGTTTATATAGCTATATATATCAATTTGCATCTGAAATAAACAAGAGAAACACTTATTCAAAGTTGTTTTCAAAAGTTATGTTTAACCTGAAATATTGTCTCAAACTGATGTTCTCAGACTGAGAGAATGACATTTTCTAAGATACTGCTGGAGATGTGAATAACAGTTTTCAAACATCAAATAAAGGGTTTATATAGCTATATATATATCAATTTGCATCTGAAATAAACAAGAGAAACACTTATTCAAAGCTGTTTTCAAAAGTTATGTTTAAAATGAAATATTGTCTCAAACTGATGTTCTCAGACTGAGAGAATGACGTTTTCTAAGATGCTGCTGGAGCTTTGAATAACAGTTTTCAAACATCAAATAAAGGGTTTATATAGCTATATATATCAATTTGCATCTGAAATAAACAAGAGAAACACTTATTCGAAGCTGTTTTCAAAAGTTATGTTTAACATGAAATATTGTCTCAAACTGATGTTCTCAGACTGAGAGAATTACATTTTCTAAGATGCTGCTGGAGCTCTGAATAACAGTTTTCAAACATCAAATAAAGGGTTTATATAGCTATATATATCAATTTGCATCTGAAATAAACAAGAGAAACACTTATTCGAAGCTGTTTTCAAAAGTTATGTTTAACCTGAAATATTGTCTCAAACTGATGTTCTCAGACTGAGAGAATGATGTTTTCGAAGATTCTGCTGGAGCTCTGAATAACAGTTTTCAAATATAAATTTGCATCTGAAATAAACAAGAGAAACACTTATTCGAAGCTGTTTTCAAAAGTTATGTTTAACCTGAAATATTTTCTCAAACTGATGTTCTCAGACTGAGAGAATGACGTTTTCTAACATGCTGCTGGAGCTCTGAATAACAGTTTTCAAATGTCAAATAAAGGGTTTATATAGCTATATATATCAATTCGCATCTGAAATAAACAAGAGAAACACTTATTCAAAGCTGTTTTCAAAAATTATGTTTAACCTGAAATATTGTCTCAAACTGATGTTCTCAGACTGAGAGAATGACGTTTTCTAAGATTCTGCTGGAGCTCTGAATAACAGTTTTCAAACATCAAATAAAGGGTTTATATAGCTATATATATCAATTTGCATCTGAAATAAACAAGAGAAACACTTATTCGAAGCTGTTTTCAAAAGTTATGTTTAACATGAAATATTGTCTCAAACTGATGTTCTCAGACTGAGAGAATGACGTTTTCCAAGATTCTGCTGGAGCTCTGAATAACAGTTTTCAAATATAAATTTGCATCTGAAATAAACAAGAGAAACACTTATTCAAAGCTGTTTTCAAAAGTTATGTTTAACATGAAATATTGTCTCAAACTGATGTTCTCAGACTGAGAGAATTACATTTTCTAAGATGCTGCTGGAGCTCTGAATAACAGTTTTCAAACATCAAATAAAGGGTTTATATAGCTATATATATCAATTTGCATCTGAAATAAACAAGAGAAACACTTATTCGAAGCTGTTTTCAAAAGTTATGTTCAACCTGAAATATTGTCTCGAACTGATGTTCTCAGACTGAGAGAATGACATTTTCTAAGATTCTGCTGGAGCTCTGAATAACAGTTTTCAAACATCAAATAAAGGGTTTATATAGCTATATATATCAATTTGCATCTGAAATAAACAAGAGAAACACTTATTCGAAGCTGTTTTCAAAAGTTATGTTTAACCTGAAATATTGTCTCAAACTGATGTTCTCAGACTGAGAGAATGACGTTTTCCAAGATTCTGCTGGAGCTCTGAATAACAGTTTTCAAATATAAATTTGAATCTGAAATAAACAAGAGAAACACTTATTCGAAGCTGTTTTCAAAAGTTATGTTTAACATGAAATATTGTCTCAAACTGATGTTCTCAGACTGAGAGAATGACGTTTTCTAAGATTCTGCTGGAGCTCTGAATAACAGTTTCCAAACATCAAATAAAGGGTTTATATAGCTATATATATCAATTTGCATTTGAAATAAACAAGAGAAACACTTATTCCAAGCTGTTTTCAAAAGTTATGTTAAAATGAAATATTGTCTCAAACTGATGTTCTCAGACTCAGAATGACGTTTTCCAAGATTCTGCTGGAGCTCTGAATAACAGTTTTCAAACATCAGATAAAAGGGTTTATATAGCTATATATATCAATTTGCATCTGAAATAAACAAGAGAAACACTTATTCGAAGCTGTTTTCAAAAGTTATGTTTAACCTGAAATATTGTCTCAAACTGATGTTCTCAGACTGAGAGAATGACGTTTTCTAAGATTCTGCTGGAGCTCTGAATAACAGTTTTCAAACATCAAATAAAGGGTTTATATAGCTATATATATCAATTTTCATCTGAAATAAACAAGAGAAACACTTATTCGAAGCTGTTTTCAAAAGTTATGTTTAACATGAAATATTGTCTCAAACTGATGTTCTCAGACTGAGAATGACATTTTCCAAGACGCTGCTGGAGCTCTGAATAACAGTTTTCAAACATCAAATAAAGGGTTTATATAGCTATATATATCATATTGCATCTGAAATAAACAAGAGAAACACTTATTCCAAGCTGTTTTCAAAAGTTATGTTTAACCTGAAATATTGTCTCAAACTGATGTTCTCAGACTGAGAGAATGACATTTTCCAAGATTCTGCTGGAGCTCTGAATAACCGTTTTCAAACATCAACTAAAGGGTTTATATAGCTATATATATCAATTTGCATCTGAAATAAACAAGAGAAACACTTATTCCAAGCTGTTTTCAAAAGTTATGTTTAACATGAAATATTGTCTCAGACTGATGTTCTCAGACTGAGAGAATGACGTTTTCTAAGATTCTGCTGGAGCTCTGAATAACAGTTTTCAAACGTCAAATAAAGGGTTTATATAGCTATATATATCAATTTGCATCTGAAATAAACAAGAGAAACACTTATTCGAAGCTGTTTTCATAAGTTATGTTTAACCTGAAATATTGTCTCAAACTGATGTTCTCAGACTGAGAGAATGACGTTTTCTAAGATTCTGCTGGAGCTCTGAATAACAGTTTTCAAACAACAAATAAAGGGTTTATATAGCTATATATATCAATTTGCATCTGAAATAAACAAGAGAAACACTTATTCGAAGCTGTTTTCAAAAGTTATGTTCAACCTGAAATATTGTCTCAAACTGATGTTCTCAGACTGAGAGAATGACATTTTCTAAGATTCTGCTGGAGCTCTGAATAACAGTTTTCAAACATCAAATAAAGGGTTTATATAGCTATATATATCAATTTGCATCTGAAATAAACAAGAGAAACACTTATTCTAAGCTGTTTTCAAAAGTTATGTTTAAAATGAAATATTGTCTCAAACTGATGTTCTCAGACTGAGAGAATGACGTTTTCTAAGATGCTGCTGGAGCTCTGAATAACAGTTTTCAAACATCAAATAAAGGGTTTATATAGCTATATATATCAATTTGCATCTGAAATAAACAAGAGAAACACTTATTCGAAGCTGTTTTCAAAAGTTATGTTTAACATGAAATATTGTCTCAAACTGATGTTCTCAGACTGAGAGAATTACATTTTCTAAGATGCTGCTGGAGCTCTGAATAACAGTTTTCAAATGTCAAATAAAGGGTTTATATAGCTATATATATCAATTCGCATCTGAAATAAACAAGAGAAACACTTATTCGAAGCTGTTTTCAAAAGTTATGTTTAACCTGAAATATTGTCTCAAACTGATGTTCTCAGACTGAGAGAATGACATTTTCTAAGATTCTGCTGGAGCTCTGAATAACAGTTTTCAAACATCAAATAAAGGGTTTATATAGCTATATATATCAATTTGCATCTGAAATAATCAAGAGAAACACTTATTCGAAGCTGTTTTCATAAGTTATGTTTAACCTGAAATATTGTCTCAAACTGATGTTCTCAGACTGAGAGAATGACGTTTTCTAAGATTCTGCTGGAGCTCTGAATAACAGTTTTCAAACAACAAATAAAGGGTTTATATAGCTATATATATCAATTTGCATCTGAAATAAACAAGAGAAACACTTATTCTAAGCTGTTTTCAAAAGTTATGTTTAAAATGAAATATTGTCTCAAACTGATGTTCTCAGACTGAGAGAATGACGTTTTCTAAGATGCTGCTGGAGCTCTGAATAACAGTTTTCAAACATCAAATAAAGGGTTTATATAGCTATATATATCAATTTGCATCTGAAATAAACAAGAGAAACACTTATTCGAAGCTGTTTTCAAAAGTTATGTTTAACATGAAATATTGTCTCAAACTGATGTTCTCAGACTGAGAGAATTACATTTTCTAAGATGCTGCTGGAGCTCTGAATAACAGTTTTCAAATGTCAAATAAAGGGTTTATATAGCTATATATATCAATTCGCATCTGAAATAAACAAGAGAAACACTTATTCGAAGCTGTTTTCAAAAGTTATGTTTAACCTGAAATATTGTCTCAAACTGATGTTCTCAGACTGAGAGAATGACATTTTCTAAGATTCTGCTGGAGCTCTGAATAACAGTTTTCAAACATCAAATAAAGGGTTTATATAGCTATATATATCAATTTGCATCTGAAATAAACAAGAGAAACACTTATTCGAAGCTGTTTTCAAAAGTTATGTTTAACATGAAATATTGTCTCAAACTGATGTTCTCAGACTGAGAGAATGACGTTTTCCAAGATTCTGCTGGAGCTCTGAATAACAGTTTTCAAATATAAATTTGCAACTGAAATAAACAAGAGAAACAATTATTCCAAGCTGTTTTCAAAAGTTATGTTTAACCTGAAATATTGTCTCAAACTGATGTTCTCAGACTGAGAGAATGACGTTTTCTAAGATTCAGCTGGAGCTCTGAATAACAGTTTTCAAACATCAAATAAAGGGTTTATATAGCTATAGATATCAATTTGCATCTGAAATAAACAAGAGAAACACTTATTCGAAGCTGTTTTCAAAAGTTATGTTTAACATGAAATATTGTCTCAAACTGATGTTCTCAGACTGAGAGAATGACATTTTCTAAGATGCTGCTGGAGCTCTGAATAACAGTTTTCAAACATCAAATAAAGGGTTAATATAGCTATATATATCAATTTGCATCAGAAATAAACAAGAGAAACACTTATTAAAAGCTGTTTTCAAAGGATATGTTTAAGTGAGACCTTCTCTAAAAGTGATGTATTCAGACTGAGATGTATTTGAAGTCCAATCCCGCCACCTTGTGGTTCTTCTTATTTATCAACATTTCTCTTTTTTTTTCCACAATGCAATTCCCCCAAGCACCCTACCTGGTGCACAAACCAAACACCACCATGTCTTCTCCTTTGAATTTGATTGACAGTTCCACCAGAACGGTCTTGTAGATGCAGCATTGCGTTGTCTAGTCCGAGCGAGTCTCAGAATGTTTTCACAGTCTTGGAAGTAGTGAACGCGGGCTAAGATGCTGCTGGAGCTCTGAATAACAGTTTTCAAACATCAAATAAATTGTTTATATAGCTATATATATCAATTTGCATCTGAAAAAAACAAGAGAAACACTTATTCAAAGTTGTTTTCAAAAGTTATGTTTAACCTGAAATATTGTCTCAAACTGATGTTCTCAGACTGAGAGAATGACGTTTTCTAAGATTCTGCTGGAGCTCTGAATAACAGTTTTCAAACATCAAATAAAGGGTTTATATAGCTATATATATCAATTTGCATCTGAAATAAACAAGAGAAACACTTATTCGAAGCTGTTTTCAAAAGTTATGTTTAACATGAAATATTGTCTCAAACTGATGTTCTCAGACACAGAGAATGACATTTTCTAAGATGCTGCTGGAGCTCTGAATAACAGTTTTCAAACATCAAATAAAGGGTTTATATAGCTATATATATCAATTTGCATCTGAAATAAACAAGAGAAACACTTATTCGAAGCTGTTTTCAAAAGTTATGTTTAACCTGAAATATTGTCTCAAACTGATGTTCTCAGACTGAGAGAATGACGTTTTCTAAGATGCTGCTGGAGCTCTGAATAACAGTTTTCAAATGTCAAATAAAGGGTTTATATAGCTATATATTTCAATTTGCATCTGAAATAAACAAGAGAAACACTTATTCAAAGCTGTTTTCAAAAGTTATGTTTAACCTGAAATATTGTCTCAAACTGATGTTCTCAGACTGAGAGAATGACGTTTTCCAAGATTCTGCTGGAGCTCTGAATAACAGTTTTCAAACATCAAATTAAGGGTTTATATAGATATATATATCAATTTGCATCTGAAATAAACAAGAGAAACACTTATTCAAAGCTGTTTTCAAAAGTTATGTTTAACATGAAATATTGTCTCAAACTGATGTTCTCAGACTGAGAGAATGACGTTTTCTAAGATGCTGCTGGAGCTCTGAATAACAGTTTTCAAACATCAAATAAAGGGTTTATATAGCTATATATTTCAATTTGCATCTGTATTAAACAAGAGAAACACTTATTCGAAGCTGTTTTCAAAAGTTACGTTAAAATGAAATATTGTCTCAAACTGATGTTCTCAGACTGAGAGAATGACGTTTTCCAAGATTCTGCTGGAGCTCTGAATAACAGTTTTCAAACATCAAATAAAGGGTTTATATAGCTATATATATCAATTTGCATCTGAAATAAACAAGAGAAACACTTATTCGAAGCTGTTTTCAAAAGTTATGTTTAACATGAAATATTGTCTCAAACTGATGTTCTCAGACTGAGAGAATGACGTTTTCCAAGATTCTGCTGGAGCTCTGAATAACAGTTTTCAAATATAAATTTGCATCTGAAATAAACAAGAGAAACACTTATTCAAAGCTGTTTTCAAAAGTTATGTTTAACATGAAATATTGTCTCAAACTGATGTTCTCAGACTGAGAGAATTACATTTTCTAAGATGCTGCTGGAGCTCTGAATAACAGTTTTCAAACATCAAATAAAGGGTTTATATAGCTATATATATCAATTTGCATCTGAAATAAACAAGAGAAACACTTATTCGAAGCTGTTTTCAAAAGTTATGTTCAACCTGAAATATTGTCTCGAACTGATGTTCTCAGACTGAGAGAATGACATTTTCTAAGATTCTGCTGGAGCTCTGAATAACAGTTTTCAAACATCAAATAAAGGGTTTATATAGCTATATATATCAATTTGCATCTGAAATAAACAAGAGAAACACTTATTCGAAGCTGTTTTCAAAAGTTATGTTTAACATGAAATATTGTCTCAAACTGATGTTCTCAGACTGAGAGAATTACATTTTCTAAGATGCTGCTGGAGCTCTGAATAACAGTTTTCAAACATCAAATAAAGGGTTTATATAGCTATATATATCAATTTGCATCTGAAATAAACAAGAGAAACACTTATTCGAAGCTGTTTTCAAAAGTTATGTTTAACCTGAAATATTGTCTCAAACTGATGTTCTCAGACTGAGAGAATGACGTTTTCCAAGATTCTGCTGGAGCTCTGAATAACAGTTTTCAAATATAAATTTGAATCTGAAATAAACAAGAGAAACACTTATTCGAAGCTGTTTTCAAAAGTTATGTTTAACATGAAATATTGTCTCAAACTGATGTTCTCAGACTGAGAGAATGACGTTTTCTAAGATTCTGCTGGAGCTCTGAATAACAGTTTCCAAACATCAAATAAAGGGTTTATATAGCTATATATATCAATTTGCATTTGAAATAAACAAGAGAAACACTTATTCCAAGCTGTTTTCAAAAGTTATGTTAAAATGAAATATTGTCTCAAACTGATGTTCTCAGACTCAGAATGACGTTTTCCAAGATTCTGCTGGAGCTCTGAATAACAGTTTTCAAACATCAGATAAAAGGGTTTATATAGCTATATATATCAATTTGCATCTGAAATAAACAAGAGAAACACTTATTCGAAGCTGTTTTCAAAAGTTATGTTTAACCTGAAATATTGTCTCAAACTGATGTTCTCAGACTGAGAGAATGACGTTTTCTAAGATTCTGCTGGAGCTCTGAATAACAGTTTTCAAACATCAAATAAAGGGTTTATATAGCTATATATATCAATTTTCATCTGAAATAAACAAGAGAAACACTTATTCGAAGCTGTTTTCAAAAGTTATGTTTAACATGAAATATTGTCTCAAACTGATGTTCTCAGACTGAGAATGACATTTTCCAAGACGCTGCTGGAGCTCTGAATAACAGTTTTCAAACATCAAATAAAGGGTTTATATAGCTATATATATCATATTGCATCTGAAATAAACAAGAGAAACACTTATTCCAAGCTGTTTTCAAAAGTTATGTTTAACCTGAAATATTGTCTCAAACTGATGTTCTCAGACTGAGAGAATGACATTTTCCAAGATTTTGCTGGAGCTCTGAATAACCATTTTCAAACATCAACTAAAGGGTTTATATAGCTATATATATCAATTTGCATCTGAAATAAACAAGAGAAACACTTATTCCAAGCTGTTTTCAAAAGTTATGTTTAACATGAAATATTGTCTCAGACTGATGTTCTCAGACTGAGAGAATGACGTTTTCTAAGATTCTGCTGGAGCTCTGAATAACAGTTTTCAAACGTCAAATAAAGGGTTTATATAGCTATATATATCAATTTGCATCTGAAATAAACAAGAGAAACACTTATTCGAAGCTGTTTTCATAAGTTATGTTTAACCTGAAATATTGTCTCAAACTGATGTTCTCAGACTGAGAGAATGACGTTTTCTAAGATTCTGCTGGAGCTCTGAATAACAGTTTTCAAACAACAAATAAAGGGTTTATATAGCTATATATATCAATTTGCATCTGAAATAAACAAGAGAAACACTTATTCGAAGCTGTTTTCAAAAGTTATGTTCAACCTGAAATATTGTCTCAAACTGATGTTCTCAGACTGAGAGAATGACATTTTCTAAGATTCTGCTGGAGCTCTGAATAACAGTTTTCAAACATCAAATAAAGGGTTTATATAGCTATATATATCAATTTGCATCTGAAATAAACAAGAGAAACACTTATTCTAAGCTGTTTTCAAAAGTTATGTTTAAAATGAAATATTGTCTCAAACTGATGTTCTCAGACTGAGAGAATGACGTTTTCTAAGATGCTGCTGGAGCTCTGAATAACAGTTTTCAAACATCAAATAAAGGGTTTATATAGCTATATATATCAATTTGCATCTGAAATAAACAAGAGAAACACTTATTCGAAGCTGTTTTCAAAAGTTATGTTTAACATGAAATATTGTCTCAAACTGATGTTCTCAGACTGAGAGAATTACATTTTCTAAGATGCTGCTGGAGCTCTGAATAACAGTTTTCAAATGTCAAATAAAGGGTTTATATAGCTATATATATCAATTCGCATCTGAAATAAACAAGAGAAACACTTATTCGAAGCTGTTTTCAAAAGTTATGTTTAACCTGAAATATTGTCTCAAACTGATGTTCTCAGACTGAGAGAATGACATTTTCTAAGATTCTGCTGGAGCTCTGAATAACAGTTTTCAAACATCAAATAAAGGGTTTATATAGCTATATATATCAATTTGCATCTGAAATAATCAAGAGAAACACTTATTCGAAGCTGTTTTCATAAGTTATGTTTAACCTGAAATATTGTCTCAAACTGATGTTCTCAGACTGAGAGTATGACGTTTTCTAAGATTCTGCTGGAGCTCTGAATAACAGTTTTCAAACAACAAATAAAGGGTTTATATAGCTATATATATCAATTTGCATCTGAAATAAACAAGAGAAACACTTATTCTAAGCTGTTTTCAAAAGTTATGTTTAAAATGAAATATTGTCTCAAACTGATGTTCTCAGACTGAGAGAATGACGTTTTCTAAGATGCTGCTGGAGCTCTGAATAACAGTTTTCAAACATCAAATAAAGGGTTTATATAGCTATATATATCAATTTGCATCTGAAATAAACAAGAGAAACACTTATTCGAAGCTGTTTTCAAAAGTTATGTTTAACATGAAATATTGTCTCAAACTGATGTTCTCAGACTGAGAGAATTACATTTTCTAAGATGCTGCTGGAGCTCTGAATAACAGTTTTCAAATGTCAAATAAAGGGTTTATATAGCTATATATATCAATTCGCATCTGAAATAAACAAGAGAAACACTTATTCGAAGCTGTTTTCAAAAGTTATGTTTAACCTGAAATATTGTCTCAAACTGATGTTCTCAGACTGAGAGAATGACATTTTCTAAGATTCTGCTGGAGCTCTGAATAACAGTTTTCAAACATCAAATAAAGGGTTTATATAGCTATATATATCAATTTGCATCTGAAATAAACAAGAGAAACACTTATTCGAAGCTGTTTTCAAAAGTTATGTTTAACATGAAATATTGTCTCAAACTGATGTTCTCAGACTGAGAGAATGACGATTTCCAAGATTCTGCTGGAGCTCTGAATAACAGTTTTCAAATATAAATTTGCAACTGAAATAAACAAGAGAAACAATTATTCCAAGCTGTTTTCAAAAGTTATGTTTAACCTGAAATATTGTCTCAAACTGATGTTCTCAGACTGAGAGAATGACGTTTTCTAAGATTCAGCTGGAGCTCTGAATAACAGTTTTCAAACATCAAATAAAGGGTTTATATAGCTATAGATATCAATTTGCATCTGAAATAAACAAGAGAAACACTTATTCGAAGCTGTTTTCAAAAGTTATGTTTAACATGAAATATTGTCTCAAACTGATGTTCTCAGACTGAGAGAATGACATTTTCTAAGATGCTGCTGGAGCTCTGAATAACAGTTTTCAAACATCAAATAAAGGGTTAATATAGCTATATATATCAATTTGCATCAGAAATAAACAAGAGAAACACTTATTAAAAGCTGTTTTCAAAGGATATGTTTAAGTGAGACCTTCTCTAAAAGTGATGTATTCAGACTGAGATGTATTTGAAGTCCAATCCCGCCACCTTGTGGTTCTTCTTATTTATCAACATTTCTCTTTTTTTTTCCACAATGCAATTCCCCCAAGCACCCTACCTGGTGCACAAACCAAACACCACCATGTCTTCTCCTTTGAATTTGATTGACAGTTCCACCAGAACGGTCTTGTAGATGCAGCATTGCGTTGTCTAGTCCGAGCGAGTCTCAGAATGTTTTCACAGTCTTGGAAGTAGTGAACGCGGGCTAAGATGCTGCTGGAGCTCTGAATAACAGTTTTCAAACATCAAATAAATTGTTTATATAGCTATATATATCAATTTGCATCTGAAAAAAACAAGAGAAACACTTATTCAAAGTTGTTTTCAAAAGTTATGTTTAACCTGAAATATTGTCTCAAACTGATGTTCTCAGACTGAGAGAATGACGTTTTCTAAGATTCTGCTGGAGCTCTGAATAACAGTTTTCAAACATCAAATAAAGGGTTTATATAGCTATATATATCAATTTGCATCTGAAATAAACAAGAGAAACACTTATTCGAAGCTGTTTTCAAAAGTTATGTTTAACATGAAATATTGTCTCAAACTGATGTTCTCAGACACAGAGAATGACATTTTCTAAGATGCTGCTGGAGCTCTGAATAACAGTTTTCAAACATCAAATAAAGGGTTTATATAGCTATATATATCAATTTGCATCTGAAATAAACAAGAGAAACACTTATTCGAAGCTGTTTTCAAAAGTTATGTTTAACCTGAAATATTGTCTCAAACTGATGTTCTCAGACTGAGAGAATGACGTTTTCTAAGATGCTGCTGGAGCTCTGAATAACAGTTTTCAAATGTCAAATAAAGGGTTTATATAGCTATATATTTCAATTTGCATCTGAAATAAACAAGAGAAACACTTATTCAAAGCTGTTTTCAAAAGTTATGTTTAACCTGAAATATTGTCTCAAACTGATGTTCTCAGACTGAGAGAATGACGTTTTCCAAGATTCTGCTGGAGCTCTGAATAACAGTTTTCAAACATCAAATTAAGGGTTTATATAGATATATATATCAATTTGCATCTGAAATAAACAAGAGAAACACTTATTCAAAGCTGTTTTCAAAAGTTATGTTTAACATGAAATATTGATTCAAACTGATGTTCTCAGACTGAGAGAATGACGTTTTCTAAGATGCTGCTGGAGCTCTGAATAACAGTTTTCAAACATCAAATAAAGGGTTTATATAGCTATATATTTCAATTTGCATCTGTATTAAACAAGAGAAACACTTATTCGAAGCTGTTTTCAAAAGTTACGTTAAAATGAAATATTGTCTCAAACTGATGTTCTCAGACTGAGAGAATGACGTTTTCCAAGATTCTGCTGGAGCTCTGAATAACAGTTTTCAAACATCAAATAAAGGGTTTATATAGCTATATATATATCAATTTGCATCTGAAATAAACAAGAGAAACACTTATTCGAAGCTGTTTTCAAAAGTTATGTTCAACCTGAAATATTGTCTCAAACTGATGTTCTCAGACTGAGAGAATGACATTTTCTAAGATTCTGCTGGAGCTCTGAATAACAGTTTTCAAACATCAAATAAAGGGTTTATATAGCTATATATATCAATTTGCATCTGAAATAAACAAGAGAAACACTTATTCGAAGCTGTTTTCAAAAGTTATGTTCAACCTGAAATATTGTCTCAAACTGATGTTCTTAGACTGAGAGAATGACATTTTCTAAGATTCTGCTGGAGCTCTGAATAACAGTTTTCAAACATCAAATAAAGGGTTTATATAGCTATATATATCAATTTGCATCTGAAATAAACAAGAGAAACACTTATTCGAAGCTGTTTTCAAAAGTTATGTTTAAAATGAAATATTGTCTCAAACTGATGTTCTCAGACTGAGAGAATGACGTTTTCCAAGATTCTGCTGGAGCTCTGAATAACAGTTTTCAAACATCAAATAAAGGGTTTATATAGCTATATATATCAATTTGCATCTGAAATAAACAAGAGAAACACTTATTCGAAGCTGTTTTCAAAAGTTATGTTTAACATGAAATATTGTCTCAAACTGATGTTCTCAGACTGAGAGAATGACGTTTTCCAAGATTCTGCTGGAGCTCTGAATAACAGTTTTCAAATATAAATTTGCATCTGAAATAAACAAGAGAAACACTTATTCAAAGCTGTTTTCAAAAGTTATGTTTAACATGAAATATTGTCTCAAACTGATGTTCTCAGACTGAGAGAATTACATTTTCTAAGATGCTGCTGGAGCTCTGAATAACAGTTTTCAAACATCAAATAAAGGGTTTATATAGCTATATATATCAATTTGCATCTGAAATAAACAAGAGAAACACTTATTCGAAGCTGTTTTCAAAAGTTATGTTCAACCTGAAATATTGTCTCGAACTGATGTTCTCAGACTGAGAGAATGACATTTTCTAAGATTCTGCTGGAGCTCTGAATAACAGTTTTCAAACATCAAATAAAGGGTTTATATAGCTATATATATCAATTTGCATCTGAAATAAACAAGAGAAACACTTATTCGAAGCTGTTTTCAAAAGTTATGTTTAACATGAAATATTGTCTCAAACTGATGTTCTCAGACTGAGAGAATTACATTTTCTAAGATGCTGCTGGAGCTCTGAATAACAGTTTTCAAACATCAAATAAAGGGTTTATATAGCTATATATATCAATTTGCATCTGAAATAAACAAGAGAAACACTTATTCGAAGCTGTTTTCAAAAGTTATGTTTAACCTGAAATATTGTCTCAAACTGATGTTCTCAGACTGAGAGAATGACGTTTTCCAAGATTCTGCTGGAGCTCTGAATAACAGTTTTCAAATATAAATTTGAATCTGAAATAAACAAGAGAAACACTTATTCGAAGCTGTTTTCAAAAGTTATGTTTAACATGAAATATTGTCTCAAACTGATGTTCTCAGACTGAGAGAATGACGTTTTCTAAGATTCTGCTGGAGCTCTGAATAACAGTTTCCAAACATCAAATAAAGGGTTTATATAGCTATATATATCAATTTGCATTTGAAATAAACAAGAGAAACACTTATTCCAAGCTGTTTTCAAAAGTTATGTTAAAATGAAATATTGTCTCAAACTGATGTTCTCAGACTCAGAATGACGTTTTCCAAGATTCTGCTGGAGCTCTGAATAACAGTTTTCAAACATCAGATAAAAGGGTTTATATAGCTATATATATCAATTTGCATCTGAAATAAACAAGAGAAACACTTATTCGAAGCTGTTTTCAAAAGTTATGTTTAACCTGAAATATTGTCTCAAACTGATGTTCTCAGACTGAGAGAATGACGTTTTCTAAGATTCTGCTGGAGCTCTGAAGAACAGTTTTCAAACATCAAATAAAGGGTTTATATAGCTATATATATCAATTTTCATCTGAAATAAACAAGAGAAACACTTATTCGAAGCTGTTTTCAAAAGTTATGTTTAACATGAAATATTGTCTCAAACTGATGTTCTCAGACTGAGAATGACATTTTCCAAGACGCTGCTGGAGCTCTGAATAACAGTTTTCAAACATCAAATAAAGGGTTTATATAGCTATATATATCATATTGCATCTGAAATAAACAAGAGAAACACTTATTCCAAGCTGTTTTCAAAAGTTATGTTTAACCTGAAATATTGTCTCAAACTGATGTTCTCAGACTGAGAGAATGACATTTTCCAAGATTCTGCTGGAGCTCTGAATAACCGTTTTCAAACATCAACTAAAGGGTTTATATAGCTATATATATCAATTTGCATCTGAAATAAACAAGAGAAACACTTATTCCAAGCTGTTTTCAAAAGTTATGTTTAACATGAAATATTGTCTCAGACTGATGTTCTCAGACTGAGAGAATGACGTTTTCTAAGATTCTGCTGGAGCTCTGAATAACAGTTTTCAAACGTCAAATAAAGGGTTTATATAGCTATATATATCAATTTGCATCTGAAATAAACAAGAGAAACACTTATTCGAAGCTGTTTTCATAAGTTATGTTTAACCTGAAATATTGTCTCAAACTGATGTTCTCAGACTGAGAGAATGACGTTTTCTAAGATTCTGCTGGAGCTCTGAATAACAGTTTTCAAACAACAAATAAAGGGTTTATATAGCTATATATATCAATTTGCATCTGAAATAAACAAGAGAAACACTTATTCGAAGCTGTTTTCAAAAGTTATGTTCAACCTGAAATATTGTCTCAAACTGATGTTCTCAGACTGAGAGAATGACATTTTCTAAGATTCTGCTGGAGCTCTGAATAACAGTTTTCAAACATCAAATAAAGGGTTTATATAGCTATATATATCAATTTGCATCTGAAATAAACAAGAGAAACACTTATTCTAAGCTGTTTTCAAAAGTTACGTTTAAAATGAAATATTGTCTCAAACTGATGTTCTCAGACTGAGAGAATGACGTTTTCTAAGATGCTGCTGGAGCTCTGAATAACAGTTTTCAAACATCAAATAAAGGGTTTATATAGCTATATATATCAATTTGCATCTGAAATAAACAAGAGAAACACTTATTCGAAGCTGTTTTCAAAAGTTATGTTTAACATGAAATATTGTCTCAAACTGATGTTCTCAGACTGAGAGAATTACATTTTCTAAGATGCTGCTGGAGCTCTGAATAACAGTTTTCAAATGTCAAATAAAGGGTTTATATAGCTATATATATCAATTCGCATCTGAAATAAACAAGAGAAACACTTATTCGAAGCTGTTTTCAAAAGTTATGTTTAACCTGAAATATTGTCTCAAACTGATGTTCTCAGACTGAGAGAATGACATTTTCTAAGATTCTGCTGGAGCTCTGAATAACAGTTTTCAAACATCAAATAAAGGGTTTATATAGCTATATATATCAATTTGCATCTGAAATAATCAAGAGAAACACTTATTCGAAGCTGTTTTCATAAGTTATGTTTAACCTGAAATATTGTCTCAAACTGATGTTCTCAGACTGAGAGAATGACGTTTTCTAAGATTCTGCTGGAGCTCTGAATAACAGTTTTCAAACAACAAATAAAGGGTTTATATAGCTATATATATCAATTTGCATCTGAAATAAACAAGAGAAACACTTATTCTAAGCTGTTTTCAAAAGTTATGTTTAAAATGAAATATTGTCTCAAACTGATGTTCTCAGACTGAGAGAATGACGTTTTCTAAGATGCTGCTGGAGCTCTGAATAACAGTTTTCAAACATCAAATAAAGGGTTTATATAGCTATATATATCAATTTGCATCTGAAATAAACAAGAGAAACACTTATTCGAAGCTGTTTTCAAAAGTTATGTTTAACATGAAATATTGTCTCAAACTGATGTTCTCAGACTGAGAGAATTACATTTTCTAAGATACTGCTGGAGCTCTGAATAACAGTTTTCAAATGTCAAATAAAGGGTTTATATAGCTATATATATCAATTCGCATCTGAAATAAACAAGAGAAACACTTATTCGAAGCTGTTTTCAAAAGTTATGTTTAACCTGAAATATTGTCTCAAACTGATGTTCTCAGACTGAGAGAATGACATTTTCTAAGATTCTGCTGGAGCTCTGAATAACAGTTTTCAAACATCAAATAAAGGGTTTATATAGCTATATATATCAATTTGCATCTGAAATAAACAAGAGAAACACTTATTCGAAGCTGTTTTCAAAAGTTATGTTTAACATGAAATATTGTCTCAAACTGATGTTCTCAGACTGAGAGAATGACGTTTTCCAAGATTCTGCTGGAGCTCTGAATAACAGTTTTCAAATATAAATTTGCAACTGAAATAAACAAGAGAAACAATTATTCCAAGCTGTTTTCAAAAGTTATGTTTAACCTGAAATATTGTCTCAAACTGATGTTCTCAGACTGAGAGAATGACGTTTTCTAAGATTCAGCTGGAGCTCTGAATAACAGTTTTCAAACATCAAATAAAGGGTTTATATAGCTATAGATATCAATTTGCATCTGAAATAAACAAGAGAAACACTTATTCGAAGCTGTTTTCAAAAGTTATGTTTAACATGAAATATTGTCTCAAACTGATGTTCTCAGACTGAGAGAATGACATTTTCTAAGATGCTGCTGGAGCTCTGAATAACAGTTTTCAAACATCAAATAAAGGGTTAATATAGCTATATATATCAATTTGCATCAGAAATAAACAAGAGAAACACTTATTAAAAGCTGTTTTCAAAGGATATGTTTAAGTGAGACCTTCTCTAAAAGTGATGTATTCAGACTGAGATGTATTTGAAGTCCAATCCCGCCACCTTGTGGTTCTTCTTATTTATCAACATTTCTCTTTTTTTTTCCACAATGCAATTCCCCCAAGCACCCTACCTGGTGCACAAACCAAACACCACCATGTCTTCTCCTTTGAATTTGATTGACAGTTCCACCAGAACGGTCTTGTAGATGCAGCATTGCGTTGTCTAGTCCGAGCGAGTCTCAGAATGTTTTCACAGTCTTGGAAGTAGTGAACGCGGGCTAAGATGCTGCTGGAGCTCTGAATAACAGTTTTCAAACATCAAATAAATTGTTTATATAGCTATATATATCAATTTGCATCTGAAAAAAACAAGAGAAACACTTATTCAAAGTTGTTTTCAAAAGTTATGTTTAACCTGAAATATTGTCTCAAACTGATGTTCTCAGACTGAGAGAATGACGTTTTCTAAGATTCTGCTGGAGCTCTGAATAACAGTTTTCAAACATCAAATAAAGGGTTTATATAGCTATATATATCAATTTGCATCTGAAATAAACAAGAGAAACACTTATTCGAAGCTGTTTTCAAAAGTTATGTTTAACATGAAATATTGTCTCAAACTGATGTTCTCAGACACAGAGAATGACATTTTCTAAGATGCTGCTGGAGCTCTGAATAACAGTTTTCAAACATCAAATAAAGGGTTTATATAGCTATATATATCAATTTGCATCTGAAATAAACAAGAGAAACACTTATTCGAAGCTGTTTTCAAAAGTTATGTTTAACCTGAAATATTGTCTCAAACTGATGTTCTCAGACTGAGAGAATGACGTTTTCTAAGATGCTGCTGGAGCTCTGAATAACAGTTTTCAAATGTCAAATAAAGGGTTTATATAGCTATATATTTCAATTTGCATCTGAAATAAACAAGAGAAACACTTATTCAAAGCTGTTTTCAAAAGTTATGTTTAACCTGAAATATTGTCTCAAACTGATGTTCTCAGACTGAGAGAATGACGTTTTCCAAGATTCTGCTGGAGCTCTGAATAACAGTTTTCAAACATCAAATTAAGGGTTTATATAGATATATATATCAATTTGCATCTGAAATAAACAAGAGAAACACTTATTCAAAGCTGTTTTCAAAAGTTATGTTTAACATGAAATATTGTCTCAAACTGATGTTCTCAGACTGAGAGAATGACGTTTTCTAAGATGCTGCTGGAGCTCTGAATAACAGTTTTCAAACATCAAATAAAGGGTTTATATAGCTATATATTTCAATTTGCATCTGTATTAAACAAGAGAAACACTTATTCGAAGCTGTTTTCAAAAGTTACGTTAAAATGAAATATTGTCTCAAACTGATGTTCTCAGACTGAGAGAATGACGTTTTCCAAGATTCTGCTGGAGCTCTGAATAACAGTTTTCAAACATCAAATAAAGGGTTTATATAGCTATATATATATCAATTTGCATCTGAAATAAACAAGAGAAACACTTATTCGAAGCTGTTTTCAAAAGTTATGTTCAACCTGAAATATTGTCTCAAACTGATGTTCTCAGACTGAGAGAATTACATTTTCTAAGATGCTGCTGGAGCTCTGAATAACAGTTTTCAAACATCAAATAAAGGGTTTATATAGCTATATATATCAATTTGCATCTGAAATAAACAAGAGAAACACTTATTCGAAGCTGTTTTCAAAAGTTATGTTTAACATGAAATATTGTCTCAAACTGATGTTCTCAGACTGAGAGAATTACATTTTCTAAGATGCTGCTGGAGCTCTGAATAACAGTTTTCAAACATCAAATAAAGGGTTTATATAGCTATATATATCAATTTGCATCTGAAATAAACAAGAGAAACACTTATTCGAAGCTGTTTTCAAAAGTTATGTTTAAAATGAAATATTGTCTCAAACTGATGTTCTCAGACTGAGAGAATGACGTTTTCCAAGATTCTGCTGGAGCTCTGAATAACAGTTTTCAAATATAAATTTGCATCTGAAATAAACAAGAGAAACACTTATTCGAAGCTGTTTTCAAAAGTTATGTTTAACCTGAAATATTGTCTCAAACTGATGTTCTCAGACTGAGAGAATGACGTTTTCTAACATGCTGCTGGAGCTCTGAATAACAGTTTTCAAATGTCAAATAAAGGGTTTATATAGCTATATATATCAATTCGCATCTGAAATAAACAAGAGAAACACTTATTCGAAGCTGTTTTCAAAAGTTATGTTTAACCTGAAATATTGTCTCAAACTGATGTTCTCAGACTGAGACAATGACGTTTTCTAAGATTCTGCTGGAGCTCTGAATAACAGTTTTCAAACATCAAATAAAGGGTTTATATAGCTATATATATCAATTTTCATCTGAAATAAACAAGAGAAACACTTATTCGAAGCTGTTTTCAAAAGTTATGTTTAACATGAAATATTGTCTCAAACTGATGTTCTCAGACTGAGATAATGACGTTTTCCAAGATTCTGCTGGAGCTCTGAATAACAGTTTTCAAATATAAATTTGCATCTGAAATAAACAAGAGAAACACTTATTCCAAGCTGTTTTCAAAAGTTATGTTTAACCTGAAATATTGTCTCAAACTGATGTTCTCAGACTGAGAGAATGACGTTTTCTAAGATTCTGCTGGAGCTCTGAATAACAGTTTTCGAACATCAAATAAAGGGTTTATATAGCTATATATATCAATTTGCATCTGAAATAAACAAGAGAAACACTTATTCGAAGCTGTTTTCAAAAGTTATGTTTAACCTGAAATATTGTCTCAAACTGATGTTCTCAGACTGAGAGAATGACGTTTTCTAAGATTCAGCTGGAGCTCTGAATAACAGTTTTCAAACATCAAATAAAGGGTTTATATAGCTATATATATCAATTTGCATCTGAAATAAACAAGAGAAACACTTATTCGAAGCTGTTTTCAAAAGTTATGTTTAACCTGAAATATTGTCTCAAACTGATGTTCTCAGACTGAGAGAATGACGTTTTCTAAGATTCAGCTGGAGCTCTGAATAACAGTTTTCAAACATCAAATAAAGGGTTTATATAGCTATATATATCAATTTGCATCTGAAATAAACAAGAGAAACACTTATTAAAAGCTGTTTTCAAAGGATATGTTTAAGTGAGACCTTCTCTAAAAGTGATGTATTCAGACTGAGATTTATTTGAAGTCCAATCCCGCCACCTTGTGGTTCTTCTTATTTATCAACATTTCTCTTTTTTTTTCCACAATGCAATTCCCCCAAGCACCCTACCTGGTGCACAAACCAAACACCACCATGTCTTCTCCTTTGAATTTGATTGACAGGTCCACCAGAACGGTCTTGTAGATGCAGCATTGCGTTGTCTAGTCCGAGCGAGTCTCAGAATGTTTTCACAGTCTTGGAAGTAGTGAACGCGGGCTAAGATGCTGCTGGAGCTCTGAATAACAGTTTTCAAACATCAAATAAATTGTTTATATAGCTATATATATCAATTTGCATCTGAAATAAACAAGAGAAACACTTATTCAAAGTTGTTTTCAAAAGTTATGTTTAACCTGAAATATTTTCTCAAACTGATGTTCTCAGACTGAGAATGACGTTTTCTAAGATACTGCTGGAGCTGTGAATAACAGTTTTCAAACATCAAATAAAGGGTTTATATAGCTATATATATATCAATTTGCATCTGAAATAAACAAGAGAAACACTTATTCAAAGCTGTTTTCAAAAGTTATGTTTAAAATGAAATATTGTCTCAAACTGATGTTCTCAGACTGAGAGAATGACGTTTTCTAAGATGCTGCTGGAGCTCTGAATAACAGTATTCAAACATGAAATAAAGGGTTTGTATAGCTATATATATCAATTTGCATCTGAAATAAACAAGAGAAACACTTATTCGAAGCTGTTTTCAAAAGTTATGTTTAACATGAAATATTGTCTCAAACTGATGTTCTCAGACTGAGAGAATTACATTTTGTAAGATGCTGCTGGAGCTCTGAATAACAGTTTTCAAACATCAAATAAAGGGTTTATATAGCTATATATATCAATTTGCATCTGAAATAAACAAGAGAAACACTTATTCGAAGCTGTTTTCAAAAGTTATGTTCAACCTGAAATATTGTCTCAAACTGATGTTCTCAGACTGAGAGAATGACGTTTTCTAAGATGCTGCTGGAGCTCTGAATAACAGTTTTCAAACATCAAATAAAGGGTTTATATAGCTATATATATCAATTTGCATCTGAAATAAACAAGAGAAACACTTATTAAAAGCTGTTTTCAAAGGATATGTTTAAGTGAGACCTTCTCTAAAAGTGATGTATTCAGACTGAGATTTATTTGAAGTCCAATCCCGCCACCTTGTGGTTCTTCTTATTTATCAACATTTCTCTTTTTTTTTCCACAATGCAATTCCCCCAAGCACCCTACCTGGTGCACAAACCAAACACCACCATGTCTTCTCCTTTGAATTTGATTGACAGGTCCACCAGAACGGTCTTGTAGATGCAGCATTGCGTTGTCTAGTCCGAGCGAGTCTCAGAATGTTTTCACAGTCTTGGAAGTAGTGAACGCGGGCTAAGATGCTGCTGGAGCTCTGAATAACAGTTTTCAAACATCAAATAAATTGTTTATATAGCTATATATATCAATTTGCATCTGAAATAAACAAGAGAAACACTTATTCAAAGTTGTTTTCAAAAGTTATGTTTAACCTGAAATATTTTCTCAAACTGATGTTCTCAGACTGAGAATGACGTTTTCTAAGATACTGCTGGAGCTGTGAATAACAGTTTTCAAACATCAAATAAAGGGTTTATATAGCTATATATATATCAATTTGCATCTGAAATAAACAAGAGAAACACTTATTCAAAGCTGTTTTCAAAAGTTATGTTTAAAATGAAATATTGTCTCAAACTGATGTTCTCAGACTGAGAGAATGACGTTTTCTAAGATGCTGCTGGAGCTCTGAATAACAGTATTCAAACATGAAATAAAGGGTTTGTATAGCTATATATATCAATTTGCATCTGAAATAAACAAGAGAAACACTTATTCGAAGCTGTTTTCAAAAGTTATGTTTAACATGAAATATTGTCTCAAACTGATGTTCTCAGACTGAGAGAATTACATTTTGTAAGATGCTGCTGGAGCTCTGAATAACAGTTTTCAAACATCAAATAAAGGGTTTATATAGCTATATATATCAATTTGCATCTGAAATAAACAAGAGAAACACTTATTCGAAGCTGTTTTCAAAAGTTATGTTCAACCTGAAATATTGTCTCAAACTGATGTTCTCAGACTGAGAGAATGACGTTTTCTAAGATGCTGCTGGAGCTCTGAATAACAGTTTTCAAACATCAAATAAAGGGTTTATATAGCTATATATATCAATTTGCATCTGAAATAAACAAGAGAAACACTTATTCGAAGCTGTTTTCAAAAGTTATGTTTAACATGAAATATTGTCTCAAACTGATGTTCTCAGACTGAGAGAATTACATTTTCTAAGATGCTGCTGGAGCTCTGAATAACAGTTTTCAAACATCAAATAAAGGGTTTATATAGCTATATATATCAATTTGCATCTGAAATAAACAAGAGAAACACTTATTCAAAGCTGTTTTCAAAAGTTATGTTCAACCTGAAATATTGTCTCAAACTGATGTTCTCAGACTGAGAGAATGACATTTTCTAAGATTCTGCTGGAGCTCTGAATAACAGTTTTCAAACATCAAATAAAGGGTTTATACAGCTATATATATCAATTTGCATCTGAAATAAACAAGAGAAACACTTATTCTAAGCTGTTTTCAAAAGTTATGTTTAAAATGAAATATTGTCTCAAACTGATGGTCTCAGACTGAGAGAATGACGTTTTCTAAGATGCTGCTGGAGCTCTGAATAACAGTTTTCAAACATCAAATAAAGGGTTTATATAGCTATATATATATATCAATTTGCATTTGAAATAAACAAGAGAAACACTTATTCGAAGCTGTTTTCAAAAGTTATGTTTAACCTGAAATATTGTCTCAAACTGATGTTCTCAGACTGAGAGAATGACGTTTTCCAAGATTCTGCTGGAGCTCTGAATAACAGTTTTCAAATATAAATTTGCATCTGAAATAAACAAGAGAAACACTTATTCGAAGCTGTTTTCAAAAGTTATGTTTAACCTGAAATATTGTCTCAAACTGATGTTCTCAGACTGAGAGAATGACGTTTTCTAACATGCTGCTGGAGCTCTGAATAACAGTTTTCAAATGTCAAATAAAGGGTTTATATAGTTATATATATCAATTCGCATCTGAAATAAAGAAGAGAAACACTTATTCGAAGCTGTTTTCAAAAGTTATGTTTAACCTGAAATATTGTCTCAAACTGATGTTCTCAGACTGAGAGAATGACGTTTTCTAACATGCTGCTGGAGCTCTGAATAACAGTTTTCAAACGTCAAATAAAGGGTTTATATAGCTATATATATCAATTTGCATCTGAAATAAACAAGAAAAACACTTATTCGAAGCTGTTTTCAAAAGTTATGTTTAACATGAAATATTGTCTCAAACTGATGTTCTCAGACTGAGAGAATGACGTTTTCCAAGATTCTGCTGGAGCTCTGAATAACAGTTTTCAAATATAAATTTGCATCTGAAATAAACAAGAGAAACACTTATTCCAAGCTGTTTTCAAAAGTTATGTTTAACCTGAAATATTGTCTCAAACTGATGTTCTCAGACTGAGAGAATGACGTTTTCTAAGATTCAGCTGGAGCTCTGAATAACAGTTTTCAAACATCAAATAAAGGGTTTATATAGCTATATATATCAATTTGCATCTGAAATAAACAAGAGAAACACTTATTCAAAGCTGTTTTCAAAAGTTATGTTTAACATGAAATATTGTCTCAAACTGATGTTCTCAGACTGAGAGAATGACATTTTCTAAGATGCTGCTGGAGCTCTGAATAACAGTTTTCAAACATCAAATAAAGGGTTAATATAGCTATATATATCAATTTGCATCAGAAATAAACAAGAGAAACACTTATTAAAAGCTGTTTTCAAAGGATATGTTTAAGTGAGACCTTCTCTAAAAGTGATGTATTCAGACTGAGATGTATTTGAAGTCCAATCCCGCCACCTTGTGGTTCTTCTTATTTATCAACATTTCTCTTTTTTTTTCCACAATGCAATTCCCCCAAGCACCCTACCTGGTGCACAAACCAAACACCACCATGTCTTCTCCTTTGAATTTGATTGACAGTTCCACCAGAACGGTCTTGTAGATGCAGCATTGCGTTGTCTAGTCCGAGCGAGTCTCAGAATGTTTTCACAGTCTTGGAAGTAGTGAACGCGGGCTAAGATGCTGCTGGAGCTCTGAATAACAGTTTTCAAACATCAAATAAATTGTTTATATAGCTATATATATCAATTTGCATCTGAAATAAACAAGAGAAACACTTATTCAAAGTTGTTTTCAAAAGTTATGTTTAACCTGAAATATTGTCTCAAACTGATGTTCTCAGACTGAGAGAATGACGTTTTCTAAGATTCTGCTGGAGCTCTGAATAACAGTTTTCAAACATCAAATAAAGGGTTTATATAGCTATATATATCAATTTGCATCTGAAATAAACAAGAGAAACACTTATTCGAAGCTGTTTTCAAAAGTTATGTTTAACATGAAATATTGTCTCAAACCGATGTTCTCAGACACAGAGAATGACATTTTCTAAGATGCTGCTGGAGCTCTGAATAACAGTTTTCAAACATCAAATAAAGGGTTTATATAGCTATATATATCAATTTGCATCTGAAATAAACAAGAGAAACACTTATTCGAAGCTGTTTTCAAAAGTTATGTTTAACATGAAATATTGTCTCAAACTGATGTTCTCAGACTGAGAGAATGACGTTTTCCAAGATTCTGCTGGAGCTCTGAATAAAAATTTTCAAATATAAATTTGTATCTGAAATAAACAAGAGAAACACTTATTCGAAGCTGTTTTCAAAAGTTATGTTTAACCTTAAATATTGTCTCAAACTGATGTTCTCAGACTGAGAGAATTACATTTTCTAAGATGCTGCTGGAGCTCTGAATAACAGTTTTCAAACATCAAATAAAGGGTTTATATAGCTATATATATCAATTTGCATCTGAAATAAACAAGAGAAACACTTATTCGAAGCTGTTTTCAAAAGTTATGTTTAACATGAAATATTGTCTCAAACTGATGTTCTCAGACTGAGAGAATTACATTTTCTAAGATGCTGCTGGAGCTCTGAATAACAGTTTTCAAACATCAAATAAAGGGTTTATATAGCTATATATATCAATTTGCATCTGAAATAAACAAGAGAAACACTTATTCGAAGCTGTTTTCAAAAGTTATGTTCAACCTGAAATATTGTCTCAAACTGATGTTCTCAGACTGAGAGAATGACATTTTCTAAGATTCTGCTGGAGCTCTGAATAACAGTTTTCAAACATCAAATAAAGGGTTTATATAGCTATATATATCAATTTGCATCTGAAATAAACAAGAGAAACACTTATTCTAAGCTGTTTTCAAAAGTTATGTTTAAAATGAAATATTGTCTGAAACTGATGTTCTCAGACTGAGAGAATGACGTTTTCTAACATGCTGCTGGAGCTCTGAATAACAGTTTTCAAATGTCAAATAAAGGGTTTATATAGCTATATATATTAATTCGCATCTGAAATAAACAAGAGAAACACCTATTCGAAGCTGTTTTCAAAAGTTATGTTTAACCTGAAATATTGTCTCAAACTGATGTTCTCAGACTGAGAGAATGACGTTTTCTAAGATTCTGCTGGAGCTCTGAATAACAGTTTTCAAACATCAAATAAAGGGTTTATATAGCTATATATATCAATTTGCATCTGAAATAAACAAGAGAAACACTTATTCGAAGCTGTTTTCAAAAGTTATGTTTAACATGAAATATTGTCTCAAACTGATGTTCTCAGACTGAGAGAATGACGTTTTCCAAGATTCTGCTGGAGCTCTGAATAACAGTTTTCAAATATAAATTTGCATCTGAAATAAACAAGAGAAACACTTATTCCAAGCTGTTTTCAAAAGTTATGTTTAACCTGAAATATTGTCTCAAACTGATGTTCTCAGACTGAGAGAATGACGTTTTCTAGGATTCAGCTGGAGCTCTGAATAACAGTTTTCAAACATCAAATAAAGGGTTTATATAGCTATATATATCAATTTGCATCTGAAATAAACAAGAGAAACACTTATTCGAAGCTGTTTTCAAAAGTTATGTTTAACATGAAATATTGTCTCAAACTGATGTTCTCAGACTGAGAGAATGACATTTTCTAAGATGCTGCTGGAGCTCTGAATAACAGTTTTCAAACATCAAATAAAGGGTTAATATAGCTATATATATCAATTTGCATCAGAAATAAACAAGAGAAACACTTATTAAAAGCTGTTTTCAAAGGATATGTTTAAGTGAGACCTTCTCTAAAAGTGATGTATTCAGACTGAGATGTATTAGAAGTCCAATCCCGCCACCTTGTGGTTCTTCTTATTTATCAACATTTCTCTTTTTTTTTCCACAATGCAATTCCCCCAAGCACCCTACCTGGTGCACAAACCAAACACCACCATGTCTTCTCCTTTGAATTTGATTGACAGGTCCACCAGAACGGTCTTGTAGATGCAGCATTGCGTTGTCTAGTCCGAGCGAGTCTCAGAATGTTTTCACAGTCTTGGAAGTAGTGAACGCGGGCTAAGATGCTGCTGGAGCTCTGAATAACAGTTTTCAAACATCAAATAAATTGTTTATATAGCTATATATATCAATTTGCATCTGAAATAAACAAGAGAAACACTTATTCAAAGTTGTTTTCAAAAGTTATGTTTAACCTGAAATATTGTCTCAAACTGATGTTCTCAGACTGAGAGAATGACGTTTTCTAAGATTCTGCTGGTGCTCTGAATAACAGTTTTCAAACATCAAATAAAGGGTTTATATAGCTATATATATCAATTTGCATCTGAAATAAACAAGAGAAACACTTATTCGAAGCTGTTTTCAAAAGTTATGTTTAACATGAAATATTGTCTCAAACTGATGTTCTCAGACACAGAGAATGACATTTTCTAAGATGCTGCTGGAGCTCTGAATAACAGTTTTCAAACATCAAATAAAGGGTTTATATAGCTATATATATCAATTTGCATCTGAAATAAACAAGAGAAACACTTATTCGAAGCTGTTTTCAAAAGTTATGTTTAACATGAAATATTGTCTCAAACTGATGTTCTCAGACTGAGAGAATGACGTTTTCCAAGATTCTGCTGGAGCTCTGAATAACAATTTTCAAATATAAATTTGTATCTGAAATAAACAAGAGAAACACTTATTCCAAGCTGTTTTCAAAAGTTATGTTTAACCTTAAATATTGTCTCAAACTGATGTTCTCAGACTGAGAGAATGACGTTTTCTAAGATTCTGCTGGAGCTCTGAATAACAGTTTTCAAACATCAAATAAAGGGTTTATATAGCTATATATATCAATTTGCATTTGAAATAAACAAGAGAAACACTTATTCGAAGCTGTTTTCAAAAGTTATGTTAAAATGAAATATTGTCTCAAACTGATGTTCTCAGACTCAGAAAGACGTTTTCCAAAATTCTGCTGGAGCTCTGAATAACAGTTTTCAAACATCAAATAAAAGGGTTAATATAGCTATATAAATCAAATTGCATCGGAAATAAACAAGAGAAACACTTATTCGAAGCTGTTTTCAAAAGTTATGTTAAAATGAAATATTGTCTCAAACTGATGTTCTCAGACTGAAAATGACGTTTTCCAAGATTCTGCTGGAGCTCTGAATAACAGTTTTCAAACATCAAATAAAGGGTTTATATAGCTATATATATCAAATTGCATCTGAAATAAACAAGAGAAACACTTATTCCAAGCTGTTTTCAAAAGTTATGTTAAAATGAAATATTGTCTCAAACTGATGTTCTCAGACTGAAAATGACGTTTTCCAAGATTCTGCTGGAGCTCTGAATAACAGTTTTCAAACATCAAATAAAGGGTTTATATAGCTATATATATCAAATTGCATCTGAAATAAACAAGAGAAACACTTATTCCAAGCTGTTTTCAAAAGTTATGTTTAACCTAAAATATTGTCTCAAACTGATGTTCTCAGACTGAGAATGACCTTTTCCAAGACTCTGCTGGAGCTCTGAATAACAGTTTTCAAACATCAACTAAAGGGTTTATATAGCTATATATATCAATTTGCATCTGAAATAAACAAGAGAAACACTTATTCGAAGCTGTTTTCAAAAGTTATGTTTAACATGAAATATTGTCTCAAACTGATGTTCTCAGACTGAGAGAATGACGTTTTCCAAGATTCTGCTGGAGCTCTGAATAACAATTTTCAAATATAAATTTGTATCTGAAATAAACAAGAGAAACACTTATTCCAAGCTGTTTTCAAAAGTTATGTTTAACCTTAAATATTGTCTCAAACTGATGTTCTCAGACTGAGAGAATGACGTTTTCTAAGATTCTGCTGGAGCTCTGAATAACAGTTTTCAAACATCAAATAAAGGGTTTATATAGCTATATATATCAATTTGCATTTGAAATAAACAAGAGAAACACTTATTCGAAGCTGTTTTCAAAAGTTATGTTAAAATGAAATATTGTCTCAAACTGATGTTCTCAGACTCAGAAAGACGTTTTCCAAAATTCTGCTGGAGCTCTGAATAACAGTTTTCAAACATCAAATAAAAGGGTTAATATAGCTATATAAATCAAATTGCATCGGAAATAAACAAGAGAAACACTTATTCGAAGCTGTTTTCAAAAGTTATGTTAAAATGAAATATTGTCTCAAACTGATGTTCTCAGACTGAAAATGACGTTTTCCAAGATTCTGCTGGAGCTCTGAATAACAGTTTTCAAACATCAAATAAAGGGTTTATATAGCTATATATATCAAATTGCATCTGAAATAAACAAGAGAAACACTTATTCCAAGCTGTTTTCAAAAGTTATGTTAAAATGAAATATTGTCTCAAACTGATGTTCTCAGACTGAAAATGACGTTTTCCAAGATTCTGCTGGAGCTCTGAATAACAGTTTTCAAACATCAAATAAAGGGTTTATATAGCTATATATATCAAATTGCATCTGAAATAAACAAGAGAAACACTTATTCCAAGCTGTTTTCAAAAGTTATGTTTAACCTAAAATATTGTCTCAAACTGATGTTCTCAGACTGAGAATGACATTTTCCAAGACTCTGCTGGAGCTCTGAATAACAGTTTTCAAACATCAACTAAAGGGTTTATATAGCTATATATATCAATTTGCATCTGAAATAAACAAGAGAAACACTTATTCGAAGCTGTTTTCAAAAGTTATGTTTAACCTGAAATATTGTCTCAAACTGATGTTCTCAGACTGAGAGAATGACGTTTTCCAAGATTCTGCTGGAGCTCTGAATAACAGTTTTCAAACATCAAATAAAGGGTTTATATAGCTATATATATCAAATTGCATCTGAAATAAACAAGAGAAACACTTATTCCAAGCTGTTTTCAAAAGTTATGTTTAACCTAAAATATTGTCTCAAACTGATGTTCTCAGACTGAGAGAATTACATTTTCCAAGACTCTGCTGGAGCTCTGAATAACAGTTTTCAAACATCAACTAAAGGGTTTATATAGCTATATATATCAATTTGCATCTGAAATAAACAAGAGAAACACTTATTCGAAGCTGTTTTCAAAAGTTATGTTAAAATGAAATATTGTCTCAAACTGATGTTCTCGGACTGAGAATGACGTTTTCAAAGATTCTGCTGGAGCTCTGAATAACAGTTTTCAAACATCAAATAAAGGGTTTATATAGCTATATATATCAAATTGCATCTGAAATAAACAAGAGAAACACTTATTCGAAGCTGTTTTCAAAAGTTATGTTCAACCTAAAATATTGTCTCAAACTGATGTTCTCAGACTGAGAATGACATTTTCCAAGACTCTGCTGGAGCTCTGAATAACAGTTTTCAAACATCAACTAAAGGGTTTATATAGCTATATATATCAATTTGCATCTGAAATAAACAAGAGAAACACTTATTCGAAGCTGTTTTCAAAAGTTATGTTTAACCTGAAATATTGTCTCAAACTGATGTTCTCAGACTGAGAGAATGACGTTTTCCAAGATTCTGCTGGTGCTCTGAATAACAGTTTTCAAACATCAAATAAAGGGTTTATATAGCTATATATATCAATTTGCATCTGAAATAAACAAGAGAAACACTTATTCGAAGCTGTTTTCAAAAGTTATGTTTAAAATGAAATATTGTCTCAAACTGATGTTCTCAGACTGAGAGAATGACATTTTCCAAGTTTCTGCTGGAGCTCTGAATAACAGTTTCAAACATCAAATAAAGGGTTTATATAGATATATATATCAATTTGCATCGGAAATAAACAAGAGAAACACTTATTCCAAGCTGTTTTCAAAAGTTATGTTTAACCTGAAATATTGTCTCAAACTGATGTTCTCAGACTGAGAGAATGACATTTTCCAAGATTCTGCTGGAGCTCTGAATAACAGTTTTCAAACATCAAATAAAGGGTTTATATAGCTATATATATCAATTTGCATCTGAAATAAACAAGAGAAACACTTATTCGAAGCTGTTTTCAAAAGTTATGTTTAACCTGAAATATTGTCTCAAATTGATGTTCTCAGACTTAGAGAATGACATTTTTTAAGATGCTGCTGGAGCTCTGAATAACAGTTTTCAAACATCAAATAAAGGGTTTATATAGCTATATATATCAATTTGCATCTGAAATAAACAAGAGAAACACTTATTCAAAGCTGTTTTCAAAAGTTATATTTAACCTGAAATATTGTCTCAAACTGATGTTCTCAGACTGAGAGAATGTCGTTTTCTAAGATTCTGCTGGAGCTCTGAATAACAGTTTTCAAACATCAAATAAAGGGTTTATATAGCTATATATATCAATTTTCATCTGAAATAAACAAGAGAAACACTTATTCGAAGCTGTTTTCAAAAGTTATGTTTAACATGAAATATTGTCTCAAATTGATGTTCTCAGACTCAGAGAATGACATTTTTTAAGATGCTGCTGGAGCTCTGAATATCAGTTTTCAAACATCAAATAAAGGGTTTATATAGCTATATATATTAATTTGCATCTGAAATAAACAAGAGAAACACTTATTCGAAGCTGTTTTCAAAAGTTATGTTTAACATGAAATATTGTCTCAAACTGATGTTCTCAGACTCAGAGAATGACATTTTATAAGATGCTGCTGGAGCTCTGAATATCAGTTTTCAAACATCAAATAAAGGGTTTATATAGCTATATATATTAATTTGCATCTGAAATAAACAAGAGAAACACTTATTCGAAGCTGTTTTCAAAAGTTATGTTAAAATTAAATATTGTCTCAAACTGATGTTCTCAGACTGAGAATGACATTTTCCAAGATTCTGCTGGAGCTCTGAATAACAGTTTTCAAACATCAAATAAAGGGTTTATATAGCTATATATATCATATTGCATCTGAAATATACAAGAGAAACACTTATTCCAAGCTGTTTTCAAAAGTTATGTTTAACCTGAAATATTGTCTCAAACTGATGTTCTCAGACTGAGAGAATGACATTTTCCAAGATTCTGCTGGAGCTCTGAATAACAGTTTTCAAACATCAAATAAAGGGTTTATATAGCTATATATATCAATTTGCATCTGAAATAAACAAGAGAAACACTTATTCGAAGCTGTTTTCAAAAGTTATGTTTAACCTGAAATATTGTCTCAAATTGATGTTCTCAGACTTAGAGAATGACATTTTTTAAGATGCTGCTGGAGCTCTGAATAACAGTTTTCAAACATCAAATAAAGGGTTTATATAGCTATATATATCAATTTGCATCTGAAATAAACAAGAGAAACACTTATTCAAAGCTGTTTTCAAAAGTTATATTTAACCTGAAATATTGTCTCAAACTGATGTTCTCAGACTGAGAGAATGACGTTTTCCAAGATTCTGCTGGAGCTCTGAATAACAGTTTTCAAACATCAAATAAAGGGTTTATATAGCTATATATATCAAATTGCATCTGAAATAAACAAGAGAAACACTTATTCCAAGCTGTTTTCAAAAGTTATGTTTAACCTAAAATATTGTCTCAAACTGATGTTCTCAGACTGAGAGAATTACATTTTCCAAGACTCTGCTGGAGCTCTGAATAACAGTTTTCAAACATCAACTAAAGGGTTTATATAGCTATATATATCAATTTGCATCTGAAATAAACAAGAGAAACACTTATTCGAAGCTGTTTTCAAAAGTTATGTTAAAATGAAATATTGTCTCAAACTGATGTTCTCGGACTGAGAATGACGTTTTCAAAGATTCTGCTGGAGCTCTGAATAACAGTTTTCAAACATCAAATAAAGGGTTTATATAGCTATATATATCAAATTGCATCTGAAATAAACAAGAGAAACACTTATTCGAAGCTGTTTTCAAAAGTTATGTTCAACCTAAAATATTGTCTCAAACTGATGTTCTCAGACTGAGAATGACATTTTCCAAGACTCTGCTGGAGCTCTGAATAACAGTTTTCAAACATCAACTAAAGGGTTTATATAGCTATATATATCAATTTGCATCTGAAATAAACAAGAGAAACACTTATTCGAAGCTGTTTTCAAAAGTTATGTTTAACCTGAAATATTGTCTCAAACTGATGTTCTCAGACTGAGAGAATGACGTTTTCCAAGATTCTGCTGGTGCTCTGAATAACAGTTTTCAAACATCAAATAAAGGGTTTATATAGCTATATATATCAATTTGCATCTGAAATAAACAAGAGAAACACTTATTCAAAGCTGTTTTCAAAAGTTATATTTAACCTGAAATATTGTCTCAAACTGATGTTCTCAGACTGAGAGAATGACGTTTTCCAAGATTCTGCTGGAGCTCTGAATAACAGTTTTCAAACATCAAATAAAGGGTTTATATAGCTATATATATCAAATTGCATCTGAAATAAACAAGAGAAACACTTATTCCAAGCTGTTTTCAAAAGTTATGTTTAACCTAAAATATTGTCTCAAACTGATGTTCTCAGACTGAGAGAATTACATTTTCCAAGACTCTGCTGGAGCTCTGAATAACAGTTTTCAAACATCAACTAAAGGGTTTATATAGCTATATATATCAATTTGCATCTGAAATAAACAAGAGAAACACTTATTCGAAGCTGTTTTCAAAAGTTATGTTAAAATGAAATATTGTCTCAAACTGATGTTCTCGGACTGAGAATGACGTTTTCAAAGATTCTGCTGGAGCTCTGAATAACAGTTTTCAAACATCAAATAAAGGGTTTATATAGCTATATATATCAAATTGCATCTGAAATAAACAAGAGAAACACTTATTCGAAGCTGTTTTCAAAAGTTATGTTCAACCTAAAATATTGTCTCAAACTGATGTTCTCAGACTGAGAATGACATTTTCCAAGACTCTGCTGGAGCTCTGAATAACAGTTTTCAAACATCAACTAAAGGGTTTATATAGCTATATATATCAATTTGCATCTGAAATAAACAAGAGAAACACTTATTCGAAGCTGTTTTCAAAAGTTATGTTTAACCTGAAATATTGTCTCAAACTGATGTTCTCAGACTGAGAGAATGACGTTTTCCAAGATTCTGCTGGTGCTCTGAATAACAGTTTTCAAACATCAAATAAAGGGTTTATATAGCTATATATATCAATTTGCATCTGAAATAAACAAGAGAAACACTTATTCGAAGCTGTTTTCAAAAGTTATGTTTAACCTGAAATATTGTCTCAAATTGATGTTCTCAGACTTAGAGAATGACATTTTTTAAGATGCTGCTGGAGCTCTGAATAACAGTTTTCAAACATCAAATAAAGGGTTTATATAGCTATATATATCAATTTGCATCTGAAATAAACAAGAGAAACACTTATTCAAAGCTGTTTTCAAAAGTTATATTTAACCTGAAATATTGTCTCAAACTGATGTTCTCAGACTGAGAGAATGTCGTTTTCTAAGATTCTGCTGGAGCTCTGAATAACAGTTTTCAAACATCAAATAAAGGGTTTATATAGCTATATATATCAATTTTCATCTGAAATAAACAAGAGAAACACTTATTCGAAGCTGTTTTCAAAAGTTATGTTTAACATGAAATATTGTCTCAAATTGATGTTCTCAGACTCAGAGAATGACATTTTCCAAGATTCTGCTGGAGCTCTGAATAACAGTTTTCAAACATCAAATGAAGGGTTTATATAGCTATATATATTAATTTGCATCTGAAATAAACAAGAGAAACACTTATTCGAAGCTGTTTTCAAAAGTTATGTTTAACATGAAATATTGTCTCAAACTGATGTTCTCAGACTCAGAGAATGACATTTTATAAGATGCTGCTGGAGCTCTGAATATCAGTTTTCAAACATCAAATAAAGGGTTTATATAGCTATATATATTAATTTGCATCTGAAATAAACAAGAGAAACACTTATTCGAAGCTGTTTTCAAAAGTTATGTTAAAATTAAATATTGTCTCAAACTGATGTTCTCAGACTGAGAATGACATTTTCCAAGATTCTGCTGGAGCTCTGAATAACAGTTTTCAAACATCAAATAAAGGGTTTATATAGCTATATATATCATATTGCATCTGAAATATACAAGAGAAACACTTATTCCAAGCTGTTTTCAAAAGTTATGTTTAACCTGAAATATTGTCTCAAACTGATGTTCTCAGACTGAGAGAATGACATTTTCCAAGATTCTGCTGGAGCTCTGAATAACAGTTTTCAAACATCAAATAAAGGGTTTATATAGCTATATATATCAATTTGCATCTGAAATAAACAAGAGAAACACTTATTCGAAGCTGTTTTCAAAAGTTATGTTTAACCTGAAATATTGTCTCAAATTGATGTTCTCAGACTTAGAGAATGACATTTTTTAAGATGCTGCTGGAGCTCTGAATAACAGTTTTCAAACATCAAATAAAGGGTTTATATAGCTATATATATCAATTTGCATCTGAAATAAACAAGAGAAACACTTATTCAAAGCTGTTTTCAAAAGTTATATTTAACCTGAAATATTGTCTCAAACTGATGTTCTCAGACTGAGAGAATGTCGTTTTCTAAGATTCTGCTGGAGCTCTGAATAACAGTTTTCAAACATCAAATAAAGGGTTTATATAGCTATATATATCAATTTTCATCTGAAATAAACAAGAGAAACACTTATTCGAAGCTGTTTTCAAAAGTTATGTTTAACATGAAATATTGTCTCAAATTGATGTTCTCAGACTCAGAGAATGACATTTTTTAAGATGCTGCTGGAGCTCTGAATATCAGTTTTCAAACATCAAATAAAGGGTTTATATAGCTATATATATTAATTTGCATCTGAAATAAACAAGAGAAACACTTATTCGAAGCTGTTTTCAAAAGTTATGTTTAACATGAAATATTGTCTCAAACTGATGTTCTCAGACTCAGAGAATGACATTTTATAAGATGCTGCTGGAGCTCTGAATATCAGTTTTCAAACATCAAATAAAGGGTTTATATAGCTATATATATTAATTTGCATCTGAAATAAACAAGAGAAACACTTATTCGAAGCTGTTTTCAAAAGTTATGTTAAAATTAAATATTGTCTCAAACTGATGTTCTCAGACTGAGAATGACATTTTCCAAGATTCTGCTGGAGCTCTGAATAACAGTTTTCAAACATCAAATAAAGGGTTTATATAGCTATATATATCATATTGCATCTGAAATATACAAGAGAAACACTTATTCCAAGCTGTTTTCAAAAGTTATGTTTAACCTGAAATATTGTCTCAAACTGATGTTCTCAGACTGAGAGAATGACATTTTCCAAGATTCTGCTGGAGCTCTGAATAACAGTTTTCAAACATCAAATAAAGGGTTTATATAGCTATATATATCAAATTGCATCTGAAATAAACAAGAGAAACACTTATTCCAAGCTGTTTTCAAAAGTTATGTTTAACCTAAAATATTGTCTCAAACTGATGTTCTCAGACTGAGAATGACATTTTCCAAGACTCTGCTGGAGCTCTGAATAACCTTTTTCAAACATCAACTAAAGGGTTTATATAGCTATATATATCAATTTGCATCTGAAATAAACAAGAGAAACACTTATTCAAAGCTGTTTTCAAAAGTTATGTTTAACATGAAATATTGTCTCAAACTGATGTTCTCAGACTGAGAGAATGACATTTTCTAAGATGCTGCTGGAGCTCTGAATAACAGTTTTCAAACATCAAATAAAGGGTTTATATAGATATATATATCAATTTGCATCTGAAATAAACAAGAGAAACACTTATTCAAAGCTGTTTTCAAAAGTTATGTTTAACATGAAATATTGTCTCAAACTGGTGTTCTCAGACTGAGAGAATGACGTTTTCCAAGATTCTGCTGGAGCTCTGAATAACAGTTTTCAAACATCAAAAAAAAGGTTTATATAGCTATATATATATCAATTTGCATCTGAAATAAACAAGAGAAACACTTATTCAAAGCTGTTTTCAAAAGTTATGTTTAACCTGAAATATTGTCTCAAACTGATGTTCTCAGACTGAGAGAATGACGTTTTCCAAGATTCTGCTGGAGCTCTGAATAACAGTTTTCAAACATCAAATAAAGGGTTTATATAGCTATATATATCAATTTGCATCTGTATTAAACAAGAGAAACACTTATTCGAAGCTGTTTTCAAAAGTTATGTTTAACCTGAAATATTGTCTCAAACTGATGTTCTCAGACTGAGAGAATGACGTTTTCCAAGATTCTGCTGGAGCTCTGAATAACAGTTTTCAAACATCAAATAAAGGGTTTATATAGCTATATATATCAATTTGCATCTGTATTAAACAAGAGAAACACTTATTCGAAGCTGTTTTCAAAAGTTATGTTAAAATGAAATATTGTCTCAAACTGATGTTCTCAGACTGAGAGAATGACGTTTTCCAAGATTCTGCTGGAGCTCTGAATAACAGTTTTTAAACATCAAATAAAGGGTTTATATAGATATATATATATCAATTTGCATCTGAAATAAACAAGAGAAACACTTATTCAAAGCTATTTTCAAAAGTTATGTTTAACCTGAAATATTGTCTCAAACTGATGTTCTCAGACTGAGAGAATGACGTTTTCTAAGATGCTGCTGGAGCTCTGAATAACAGTTTTCAAACATCAAATAAAGGGTTTATATAGATATATATTTCAATTTGCATCTGATATAAACAAGAGAAACACTTATTCGAAGCTGTTTTCAAAAGTTATGTTTAACCTGAAATATTGTCTCAAACTGATGTTCTCAGACTGAGAGAATGACGTTTTCCAAGATTCTGCTGGAGCTCTGAATAACAGTTTTCAAACATCAAATAAAGGGTTTATATAGCTATATATATATCAATTTGCATCTGAAATAAACAAGAGAAACACTTATTCAAAGCTGTTTTCAAAAGTTATGTTTAACATGAAATATTGTCTCAAACTGATGTTCTCAGACTGAGAGAATGACATTTTCTAAGATGCTGCTGGAGCTCTGAATAACAGTTTTCAAACATCAAATAAAGGGTTTATATAGATATATATTTCAATTTGCATCTGATATAAACAAGAGAAACACTTTTTCGAAGCTGTTTTCAAAAGTTATGTTTAACCTGAAATATTGTCTCAAACTGATGTTCTCAGACTGAGAGGATGACGTTTTCCAAGATTCTGCTGGAGCTCTGAATAACAGTTTTCAAACATCAAATAAAGGGTTTATATATCTATATATATATATCAATTTGCATCTGAAATAAACAAGAGAAACACTTATTCAAAGCTGTTTTCAAAAGTTATGTTTAACCTGAAATATTGTCTCAAACTGATGTTCTCAGACTGAGAGAATGACATTTTCCAAGTTTCTGCTGGAGCTCTGAATAACAGTTTCAAACATCAAATAAAGGGTTTATATAGATATATATATCAATTTGCATCGGAAATAAACAAGAGAAACACTTATTCAAAGCTGTTTTCAAAAGTTATGTTAAAATGAAATACTGTCTCAAACTGATGTTCTCAGACTGAGAGAATGACGTTTTCCAAGATTCTGCTGGAGCTCTGAATAACAGTTTTCAAACATCAAATAAAGGGTTTATATAGCTATATATATCAATTTTCATCTGAAATAAACAAGAGAAACACTTATTCAAAGCTGTTTTCAAAAGTTATGTTTAACCTGAAATATTGTCTCAAACTGATGTTCTCAGACTGAGAGAATGACGTTTTCCAAGATTATGCTGGAGCTCTGAATAACAGTTTTCAAACATCAAATAAAGGGTTTATATAGATATATATATCAATTTGCATCTGAAATAAACAAGAGAAACACTTATTCAAAGCTGTTTTCAAAAGTTATGTTTAACATGAAATATTGTCTCAAACTGATGTTCTCAGACTGAGAGAATGACATTTTCTAAGATGCTGCTGGAGCTCTGAATAACAGTTTTCAAACATCAAATAAAGGGTTTATATAGATATATATTTCAATTTGCATCTGATATAAACAAGAGAAACACTTATTCGAAGCTGTTTTCAAAAGTTATGTTTAACCTGAAATATTGTCTCAAACTGATGTTCTCAGACTGAGAGAATGACGTTTTCCAAGATTCTGCTGGAGCTCTCAATAACAGTTTTCAAACATCAAATAAAGGGTTTATATAGATATATATATCAATTTGCATCTGAAATAAACAAGAGAAACACTTATTCGAAGCTGTTTTCAAAAGTTATGTTAAAATGAAATATTGTCTCAAACTGATGTTCTCAGACTGAGAAAATGACGTTTTCCAAGATTCTGCTGGAGCTCTGAATAACAATTTTCAAACATCAAATAAAGGGTTTATATAGCTATATATATATCAATTTGCATCTGAATTAACAAGAGAAACACTTATTCAAAGCTGTTTTCAAAAGTTATGTTTAACCTGAAATATTGTCTCAAACTGATGTTCTCAGACTGAGAGAATGACGTTTTCCAAGATTCTGCTGGAGCTCTGAATAACAGTTTTCAAACATCAAATAAAGGGTTTATATAGATATATATATCAATTTGCATCTGAAATAAACAAGAGAAACACTTATTCCAAGCTGTTTTCAAAAGTTATGTTAAAATGAAATACTGTCTCAAACTGATGTTCTCAGACTGAGAGAATGACGTTTTCCAAGATTCTGCTGGAGCTCTGAATAACAGTTTTCAAACATCAAATAAAGGGTTTATATAGATATATATATCAATTTGCATCTGAAATAAACAAGAGAAACACTTATTCAAAGCTGTTTTCAAAAGTTATGTTTAACATGAAATATTGTCTCAAACTGATGTTCTCAGACTGAGAGAATGACATTTTCTAAGATGCTGCTGGAGCTCTGAATAACAGTTTTCAAACATCAAATAAAGGGTTTATATAGATATATATTTCAATTTGCATCTGATATAAACAAGAGAAACACTTATTCGAAGCTGTTTTCAAAAGTTATGTTTAACCTGAAATATTGTCTCAAACTGATGTTCTCAGACTGAGAGAATGACGTTTTCCAAGATTCTGCTGGAGCTCTCAATAACAGTTTTCAAACATCAAATAAAGGGTTTATATAGATATATATATCAATTTGCATCTGAAATAAACAAGAGAAACACTTATTCGAAGCTGTTTTCAAAAGTTATGTTAAAATGAAATATTGTCTCAAACTGATGTTCTCAGACTGAGAAAATGACGTTTTCCAAGATTCTGCTGGAGCTCTGAATAACAATTTTCAAACATCAAATAAAGGGTTTATATAGCTATATATATATCAATTTGCATCTGAATTAACAAGAGAAACACTTATTCAAAGCTGTTTTCAAAAGTTATGTTTAACCTGAAATATTGTCTCAAACTGATGTTCTCAGACTGAGAGAATGACGTTTTCCAAGATTCTGCTGGAGCTCTGAATAACAGTTTTCAAACATCAAATAAAGGGTTTATATAGATATATATATATCAATTTGCATCTGAAATAAACAAGAGAAACACTTATTCCAAGCTGTTTTCAAAAGTTATGTTAAAATGAAATACTGTCTCAAACTGATGTTCTCAGACTGAGAGAATGACGTTTTCCAAGATTCTGCTGGAGCTCTGAATAACAGTTTTCAAACATCAAATAAAGGGTTTATATAGATATATATATCAATTTGCATCTGAAATAAACAAGAGAAACACTTATTCAAAGCTGTTTTCAAAAGTTATGTTTAACATGAAATATTGTCTCAAACTGATGTTCTCAGACTGAGAGAATGACATTTTCTAAGATGCTGCTGGAGCTCTGAATAACAGTTTTCAAACATCAAATAAAGGGTTTATATAGATATATATATCAATTTGCATCTGAAATAAACAAGAGAAACACTTATTCAAAGCTGTTTTCAAAAGTTATGTTTAACATGAAATATTGTCTCAAACTGGTGTTCTCAGACTGAGAGAATGACGTTTTCCAAGATTCTGCTGGAGCTCTGAATAACAGTTTTCAAACATCAAAAAAAAGGTTTATATAGCTATATATATATCAATTTGCATCTGAAATAAACAAGAGAAACACTTATTCAAAGCTGTTTTCAAAAGTTATGTTTAACCTGAAATATTGTCTCAAACTGATGTTCTCAGACTGAGAGAATGACGTTTTCCAAGATTCTGCTGGAGCTCTGAATAACAGTTTTCAAACATCAAATAAAGGGTTTATATAGCTATATATATCAATTTGCATCTGTATTAAACAAGAGAAACACTTATTCGAAGCTGTTTTCAAAAGTTATGTTTAACCTGAAATATTGTCTCAAACTGATGTTCTCAGACTGAGAGAATGACGTTTTCCAAGATTCTGCTGGAGCTCTGAATAACAGTTTTCAAACATCAAATAAAGGGTTTATATAGCTATATATATAAATTTGCATCTGAAATAAACAAGAGAAACACTTATTCAAAGCTGTTTTCAAAAGTTATGTTTAACCTGAAATATTGTCTCAAACTGATGTTCTCAGACTGAGAGAATGACGTTTTCCAAGTTTCTGCTGGAGCTCTGAATAACAGTTTTCAAACATCAAATAAAGGGTTTATATAGATATATATATCAATTTGCATTTGAAATAAACAAGAGAAACACTTATTCCAAGCTGTTTTCAAAAGTTATGTTAAAATGAAATACTGTCTCAAACTGATGTTCTCAGACTGAGAGAATGACGTTTTCCAAGATTCTGCTGGAGCTCTGAATAACAGTTTTCAAACATCAAATAAAGGGTTTATATAGCTATATATATCAATTTTCATCTGAAATAAACAAGAGAAACACTTATTCAAAGCTGTTTTCAAAAGTTATGTTTACCATGAAATATTGTCTCAAACTGATGTTCTCAGACTGAGAGAATGACATTTTCTAAGATGCTGCTGGAGCTCTGAATAACAGTTTTCAAACATCAAATAAAGGGTTTATATAGATATATATTTCAATTTGCATCTGATATAAACAAGAGAAACACTTATTCGAAGCTGTTTTCAAAAGTTATGTTTAACCTGAAATATTGTCTCAAACTGATGTTCTCAGACTGAGAGAATGACGTTTTCCAAGATTCTGCTGGAGCTCTGAATAACAGTTTTCAAACATCAAATAAAGGGTTTATATAGCTATATATATATCAATTTGCATCTGAAATAAACAAGAGAAACACTTATTCAAAGCTGTTTTCAAAAGTTATGTTAAAATGAAATATTGTCTCAAACTGATGTTCTCAGACTGAGAGAATGACGTTTTCCAAGATTCTGCTGGAGCTCTGAATAACAGTTTTCAAACATCAAATAAAGGGTTTATATAGCTATATATATAAATTTGCATCTGAAATAAACAAGAGAAACACTTATTCAAAGCTGTTTTCAAAAGTTATGTTTAACCTGAAATATTGTCTCAAACTGATGTTCTCAGACTGAGAGAATGACGTTTTACAAGATTATGCTGGAGCTCTGAATAACAGTTTTCAAACATCAAATAAAGGGTTTATATAGATATATATATATCAATTTGCATCTGAAATAAACAAGAGAAACACTTATTCAAAGCTGTTTTCAAAAGTTATGTTTAACATGAAATATTGTCTCAAACTGATGTTCTCAGACTGAGAGAATGACATTTTCTAAGATGCTGCTGGAGCTCTGAATAACAGTTTTCAAACATCAAATAAAGGGTTTATATAGATATATATTTCAATTTGCATCTGATATAAACAAGAGAAACACTTTTTCGAAGCTGTTTTCAAAAGTTATGTTTAACCTGAAATATTGTCTCAAACTGATGTTCTCAGACTGAGAGGATGACGTTTTCCAAGATTCTGCTGGAGCTCTGAATAACAGTTTTCAAACATCAAATAAAGGGTTTATATATCTATATATATATATCAATTTGCATCTGAAATAAACAAGAGAAACACTTATTCAAAGCTGTTTTCAAAAGTTATGTTTAACCTGAAATATTGTCTCAAACTGATGTTCTCAGACTGAGAGAATGACATTTTCCAAGTTTCTGCTGGAGCTCTGAATAACAGTTTCAAACATCAAATAAAGGGTTTATATAGATATATATATCAATTTGCATCGGAAATAAACAAGAGAAACACTTATTCAAAGCTGTTTTCAAAAGTTATGTTAAAATGAAATACTGTCTCAAACTGATGTTCTCAGACTGAGAGAATGACGTTTTCCAAGATTCTGCTGGAGCTCTGAATAACAGTTTTCAAACATCAAATAAAGGGTTTATATAGCTATATATATCAATTTTCATCTGAAATAAACAAGAGAAACACTTATTCAAAGCTGTTTTCAAAAGTTATGTTTAACCTGAAATATTGTCTCAAACTGATGTTCTCAGACTGAGAGAATGACGTTTTCCAAGATTATGCTGGAGCTCTGAATAACAGTTTTCAAACATCAAATAAAGGGTTTATATAGATATATATATCAATTTGCATCTGAAATAAACAAGAGAAACACTTATTCAAAGCTGTTTTCAAAAGTTATGTTTAACATGAAATATTGTCTCAAACTGATGTTCTCAGACTGAGAGAATGACATTTTCTAAGATGCTGCTGGAGCTCTGAATAACAGTTTTCAAACATCAAATAAAGGGTTTATATAGATATATATTTCAATTTGCATCTGAAATAAACAAGAGAAACACTTATTCAAAGCTGTTTTCAAAAGTTATGTTTAACCTGAAATATTGTCTCAAACTGATGTTCTCAGACTGAGAGAATGACGTTTTACAAGATTATGCTGGAGCTCTGAATAACAGTTTTCAAACATCAAATAAAGGGTTTATATAGATATATATATATCAATTTGCATCTGAAATAAACAAGAGAAACACTTATTCAAAGCTGTTTTCAAAAGTTATGTTTAACATGAAATATTGTCTCAAACTGATGTTCTCAGACTGAGAGAATGACATTTTCTAAGATGCTGCTGGAGCTCTGAATAACAGTTTTCAAACATCAAATAAAGGGTTTATATAGATATATATTTCAATTTGCATCTGATATAAGCAAGAGAAACACTTTTTCGAAGCTGTTTTCAAAAGTTATGTTTAACCTGAAATATTGTCTCAAACTGATGTTCTCAGACTGAGAGGATGACGTTTTCCAAGATTCTGCTGGAGCTCTGAATAACAGTTTTCAAACATCAAATAAAGGGTTTATATATCTATATATATATATCAATTTGCATCTGAAATAAACAAGAGAAACACTTATTCAAAGCTGTTTTCAAAAGTTATGTTTAACCTGAAATATTGTCTCAAACTGATGTTCTCAGACTGAGAGAATGACATTTTCCAAGTTTCTGCTGGAGCTCTGAATAACAGTTTCAAACATCAAATAAAGGGTTTATATAGATATATATATCAATTTGCATCGGAAATAAACAAGAGAAACACTTATTCAAAGCTGTTTTCAAAAGTTATGTTAAAATGAAATACTGTCTCAAACTGATGTTCTCAGACTGAGAGAATGACGTTTTCCAAGATTCTGCTGGAGCTCTGAATAACAGTTTTCAAACATCAAATAAAGGGTTTATATAGCTATATATATCAATTTTCATCTGAAATAAACAAGAGAAACACTTATTCAAAGCTGTTTTCAAAAGTTATGTTTAACCTGAAATATTGTCTCAAACTGATGTTCTCAGACTGAGAGAATGACGTTTTCCAAGATTATGCTGGAGCTCTGAATAACAGTTTTCAAACATCAAATAAAGGGTTTATATAGATATATATATCAATTTGCATCTGAAATAAACAAGAGAAACACTTATTCAAAGCTGTTTTCAAAAGTTATGTTTAACATGAAATATTGTCTCAAACTGATGTTCTCAGACTGAGAGAATGACATTTTCTAAGATGCTGCTGGAGCTCTGAATAACAGTTTTCAAACATCAAATAAAGGGTTTATATAGATATATATTTCAATTTGCATCTGATATAAACAAGAGAAACACTTATTCGAAGCTGTTTTCAAAAGTTATGTTTAACCTGAAATATTGTCTCAAACTGATGTTCTCAGACTGAGAGAATGACGTTTTCCAAGATTCTGCTGGAGCTCTGAATAACAGTTTTCAAACATCAAATAAAGGGTTTATATAGCTATATATATATATCAATTTGCATCTGAAATAAACAAGAGAAACACTTATTCAAAGCTGTTTTCAAAAGTTATGTTTAACCTGAAATATTGTCTCAAACTGATGTTCTCAGACTGAGAGAATGACGTTTTCCAAGTTTCTGCTGGAGCTCTGAATAACAGTTTCAAACATCAAATAAAGGGTTTATATAGATATATATATCAATTTGCATCTGATATAAACAAGAGAAACACTTATTCGAAGCTGTTTTCAAAAGTTATGTTTAACCTGAAATATTGTCTCAAACTGATGTTCTCAGACTGAGAGAATGACATTTTCCAAGATTCTGCTGGAGCTCTGAATAACAGTTTTCAAACATCAAATAAAGGGTTTATATAGCTATATATATATATCAATTTGCATCTGAAATAAACAAGAGAAACACTTATTCAAAGCTGTTTTCAAAAGTTATGTTTAACCTGAAATATTGTCTCAAACTGATGTTCTCAGACTGAGAGAATGACGTTTTCCAAGTTTCTGCTGGAGCTCTGAATAACAGTTTCAAACATCAAATAAAGGGTTTATATAGATATATATATCAATTTGCATCTGAAATAAACAAGAGAAACACTTATTCAAAGCTGTTTTCAAAAGTTATGTTTACCATGAAATATTGTCTCAAACTGATGTTCTCAGACTGAGAGAATGACATTTTCTAAGATGCTGCTGGAGCTCTGAATAACAGTTTTCAAACATCAAATAAAGGGTTTATATAGATATATATTTCAATTTGCATCTGATATAAACAAGAGAAACACTTATTCGAAGCTGTTTTCAAAAGTTATGTTTAACCTGAAATATTGTCTCAAACTGATGTTCTCAGACTGAGAGAATGACGTTTTCCAAGATTCTGCTGGAGCTCTGAATAACAGTTTTCAAACATCAAATAAAGGGTTTATATAGCTATATATATATCAATTTGCATCTGAAATAAACAAGAGAAACACTTATTCAAAGCTGTTTTCAAAAGTTATGTTAAAATGAAATATTGTCTCAAACTGATGTTCTCAGACTGAGAGAATGACGTTTTCCAAGATTCTGCTGGAGCTCTGAATAACAGTTTTCAAACATCAAATAAAGGGTTTATATAGCTATATATATAAATTTGCATCTGAAATAAACAAGAGAAACACTTATTCAAAGCTGTTTTCAAAAGTTATGTTTAACCTGAAATATTGTCTCAAACTGATGTTCTCAGACTGAGAGAATGACGTTTTACAAGATTATGCTGGAGCTCTGAATAACAGTTTTCAAACATCAAATAAAGGGTTTATATAGATATATATATCAATTTGCATCTGAAATAAACAAGAGAAACACTTATTCAAAGCTGTTTTCAAAAGTTATGTTTAACATGAAATATTGTCTCAAACTGATGTTCTCAGACTGAGAGAATGACATTTTCTAAGATGCTGCTGGAGCTCTGAATAACAGTTTTCAAACATCAAATAAAGGGTTTATATAGATATATATTTCAATTTGCATCTGATATAAACAAGAGAAACACTTTTTCGAAGCTGTTTTCAAAAGTTATGTTTAACCTGAAATATTGTCTCAAACTGATGTTCTCAGACTGAGAGGATGACGTTTTCCAAGATTCTGCTGGAGCTCTGAATAACAGTTTTCAAACATCAAATAAAGGGTTTATATATCTATATATATATATCAATTTGCATCTGAAATAAACAAGAGAAACACTTATTCAAAGCTGTTTTCAAAAGTTATGTTTAACCTGAAATATTGTCTCAAACTGATGTTCTCAGACTGAGAGAATGACATTTTCCAAGTTTCTGCTGGAGCTCTGAATAACAGTTTCAAACATCAAATAAAGGGTTTATATAGATATATATATCAATTTGCATCGGAAATAAACAAGAGAAACACTTATTCAAAGCTGTTTTCAAAAGTTATGTTAAAATGAAATACTGTCTCAAACTGATGTTCTCAGACTGAGAGAATGACGTTTTCCAAGATTCTGCTGGAGCTCTGAATAACAGTTTTCAAACATCAAATAAAGGGTTTATATAGCTATATATATCAATTTTCATCTGAAATAAACAAGAGAAACACTTATTCAAAGCTGTTTTCAAAAGTTATGTTTAACCTGAAATGTTGTCTCAAACTGATGTTCTCAGACTGAGAGAATGACGTTTTCCAAGATTATGCTGGAGCTCTGAATAACAGTTTTCAAACATCAAATAAAGGGTTTATATAGATATATATATCAATTTGCATCTGAAATAAACAAGAGAAACACTTATTCAAAGCTGTTTTCAAAAGTTATGTTTAACATGAAATATTGTCTCAAACTGATGTTCTCAGACTGAGAGAATGACATTTTCTAAGATGCTGCTGGAGCTCTGAATAACAGTTTTCAAACATCAAATAAAGGGTTTATATAGATATATATTTCAATTTGCATCTGATATAAACAAGAGAAACACTTATTCGAAGCTGTTTTCAAAAGTTATGTTTAACCTGAAATATTGTCTCAAACTGATGTTCTCAGACTGAGAGAATGACGTTTTCCAAGATTCTGCTGGAGCTCTCAATAACAGTTTTCAAACATCAAATAAAGGGTTTATATAGATATATATATCAATTTGCATCTGAAATAAACAAGAGAAACACTTATTCGAAGCTGTTTTCAAAAGTTATGTTAAAATGAAATATTGTCTCAAACTGATGTTCTCAGACTGAGAAAATGACGTTTTCCAAGATTCTGCTGGAGCTCTGAATAACAATTTTCAAACATCAAATAAAGGGTTTATATAGCTATATATATATCAATTTGCATCTGAATTAACAAGAGAAACACTTATTCAAAGCTGTTTTCAAAAGTTATGTTTAACCTGAAATATTGTCTCAAACTGATGTTCTCAGACTGAGAGAATGACGTTTTCCAAGATTCTGCTGGAGCTCTGAATAACAGTTTTCAAACATCAAATAAAGGGTTTATATAGATATATATATCAATTTGCATCTGAAATAAACAAGAGAAACACTTATTCCAAGCTGTTTTCAAAAGTTATGTTAAAATGAAATACTGTCTCAAACTGATGTTCTCAGACTGAGAGAATGACGTTTTCCAAGATTCTGCTGGAGCTCTGAATAACAGTTTTCAAACATCAAATAAAGGGTTTATATAGATATATATATCAATTTGCATCTGAAATAAACAAGAGAAACACTTATTCAAAGCTGTTTTCAAAAGTTATGTTTAACATGAAATATTGTCTCAAACTGATGTTCTCAGACTGAGAGAATGACATTTTCTAAGATGCTGCTGGAGCTCTGAATAACAGTTTTCAAACATCAAATAAAGGGTTTATATAAATATATATATCAATTTGCATCTGAAATAAACAAGAGAAACACTTATTCAAAGCTGTTTTCAAAAGTTATGTTTAACATGAAATATTGTCTCAAACTGGTGTTCTCAGACTGAGAGAATGACGTTTTCCAAGATTCTGCTGGAGCTCTGAATAACAGTTTTCAAACATCAAAAAAAAGGTTTATATAGCTATATATATATCAATTTGCATCTGAAATAAACAAGAGAAACACTTATTCAAAGCTGTTTTCAAAAGTTATGTTTAACCTGAAATATTGTCTCAAACTGATGTTCTCAGACTGAGAGAATGACGTTTTCCAAGATTCTGCTGGAGCTCTGAATAACAGTTTTCAAACATCAAATAAAGGGTTTATATAGCTATATATATCAATTTGCATCTGCATTAAACAAGAGAAACACTTATTCGAAGCTGTTTTCAAAAGTTATGTTTAACCTGAAATATTGTCTCAAACTGATGTTCTCAGACTGAGAGAATGACGTTTTCCAAGATTCTGCTGGAGCTCTGAATAACAGTTTTCAAACATCAAATAAAGGGTTTATATAGCTATATATATCAATTTGCATCTGTATTAAACAAGAGAAACACTTATTCGAAGCTGTTTTCAAAAGTTATGTTAAAATGAAATATTGTCTCAAACTGATGTTCTCAGACTGAGAGAATGACGTTTTCCAAGATTCTGCTGGAGCTCTGAATAACAGTTTTTAAACATCAAATAAAGGGTTTATATAGATATATATATATCAATTTGCATCTGAAATAAACAAGAGAAACACTTATTCAAAGCTATTTTCAAAAGTTATGTTTAACCTGAAATATTGTCTCAAACTGATGTTCTCAGACTGAGAGAATGACGTTTTCCAAGTTTCTGCTGGAGCTCTGAATAACAGTTTTCAAACATCAAATAAAGGGTTTATATAGATATATATATCAATTTGCATTTGAAATAAACAAGAGAAACACTTATTCCAAGCTGTTTTCAAAAGTTATGTTAAAATGAAATACTGTCTCAAACTGATGTTCTCAGACTGAGAGAATGACGTTTTCCAAGATTCTGCTGGAGCTCTGAATAACAGTTTTCAAACATCAAATAAAGGGTTTATATAGCTATATATATCAATTTTCATCTGAAATAAACAAGAGAAACACTTATTCAAAGCTGTTTTCAAAAGTTATGTTTACCATGAAATATTGTCTCAAACTGATGTTCTCAGACTGAGAGAATGACATTTTCTAAGATGCTGCTGGAGCTCTGAATAACAGTTTTCAAACATCAAATAAAGGGTTTATATAGATATATATTTCAATTTGCATCTGATATAAACAAGAGAAACACTTATTCGAAGCTGTTTTCAAAAGTTATGTTTAACCTGAAATATTGTCTCAAACTGATGTTCTCAGACTGAGAGAATGACGTTTTCCAAGATTCTGCTGGAGCTCTGAATAACAGTTTTCAAACATCAAATAAAGGGTTTATATAGCTATATATATATCAATTTGCATCTGAAATAAACAAGAGAAACACTTATTCAAAGCTGTTTTCAAAAGTTATGTTTAACCTGAAATATTGTCTCAAACTGATGTTCTCAGACTGAGAGAATGACGTTTTCCAAGATTCTGCTGGAGCTCTGAATAACAGTTTTCAAACATCAAATAAAGGGTTTATATAGCTATATATATAAATTTGCATCTGAAATAAACAAGAGAAACACTTATTCAAAGCTGTTTTCAAAAGTTATGTTTAACCTGAAATATTGTCTCAAACTGATGTTCTCAGACTGAGAGAATGACGTTTTACAAGATTATGCTGGAGCTCTGAATAACAGTTTTCAAACATCAAATAAAGGGTTTATATAGATATATATATATCAATTTGCATCTGAAATAAACAAGAGAAACACTTATTCAAAGCTGTTTTCAAAAGTTATGTTTAACATGAAATATTGTCTCAAACTGATGTTCTCAGACTGAGAGAATGACATTTTCTAAGATGCTGCTGGAGCTCTGAATAACAGTTTTCAAACATCAAATAAAGGGTTTATATAGATATATATTTCAATTTGCATCTGATATAAACAAGAGAAACACTTTTTCGAAGCTGTTTTCAAAAGTTATGTTTAACCTGAAATATTGTCTCAAACTGATGTTCTCAGACTGAGAGGATGACGTTTTCCAAGATTCTGCTGGAGCTCTGAATAACAGTTTTCAAACATCAAATAAAGGGTTTATATATCTATATATATATATCAATTTGCATCTGAAATAAACAAGAGAAACACTTATTCAAAGCTGTTTTCAAAAGTTATGTTTAACCTGAAATATTGTCTCAAACTGATGTTCTCAGACTGAGAGAATGACGTTTTCCAAGATTCTGCTGGAGCTCTGAATAACAGTTTTCAAACATCAAATAAAGGGTTTATATAGCTATATATATCAATTTTCATCTGAAATAAACAAGAGAAACACTTATTCAAAGCTGTTTTCAAAAGTTATGTTTACCATGAAATATTGTCTCAAACTGATGTTCTCAGACTGAGAGAATGACATTTTCTAAGATGCTGCTGGAGCTCTGAATAACAGTTTTCAAACATCAAATAAAGGGTTTATATAGATATATATTTCAATTTGCATCTGATATAAACAAGAGAAACACTTATTCGAAGCTGTTTTCAAAAGTTATGTTTAACCTGAAATATTGTCTCAAACTGATGTTCTCAGACTGAGAGAATGACGTTTTCCAAGATTCTGCTGGAGCTCTGAATAACAGTTTTCAAACATCAAATAAAGGGTTTATATAGCTATATATATATCAATTTGCATCTGAAATAAACAAGAGAAACACTTATTCAAAGCTGTTTTCAAAAGTTATGTTAAAATGAAATATTGTCTCAAACTGATGTTCTCAGACTGAGAGAATGACGTTTTCCAAGATTCTGCTGGAGCTCTGAATAACAGTTTTCAAACATCAAATAAAGGGTTTATATAGCTATATATATAAATTTGCATCTGAAATAAACAAGAGAAACACTTATTCAAAGCTGTTTTCAAAAGTTATGTTTAACCTGAAATATTGTCTCAAACTGATGTTCTCAGACTGAGAGAATGACGTTTTACAAGATTATGCTGGAGCTCTGAATAACAGTTTTCAAACATCAAATAAAGGGTTTATATAGATATATATATATCAATTTGCATCTGAAATAAACAAGAGAAACACTTATTCAAAGCTGTTTTCAAAAGTTATGTTTAACATGAAATATTGTCTCAAACTGATGTTCTCAGACTGAGAGAATGACATTTTCTAAGATGCTGCTGGAGCTCTGAATAACAGTTTTCAAACATCAAATAAAGGGTTTATATAGATATATATTTCAATTTGCATCTGATATAAACAAGAGAAACACTTTTTCGAAGCTGTTTTCAAAAGTTATGTTTAACCTGAAATATTGTCTCAAACTGATGTTCTCAGACTGAGAGGATGACGTTTTCCAAGATTCTGCTGGAGCTCTGAATAACAGTTTTCAAACATCAAATAAAGGGTTTATATATCTATATATATATATCAATTTGCATCTGAAATAAACAAGAGAAACACTTATTCAAAGCTGTTTTCAAAAGTTATGTTTAACCTGAAATATTGTCTCAAACTGATGTTCTCAGACTGAGAGAATGACATTTTCCAAGTTTCTGCTGGAGCTCTGAATAACAGTTTCAAACATCAAATAAAGGGTTTATATAGATATATATATCAATTTGCATCGGAAATAAACAAGAGAAACACTTATTCAAAGCTGTTTTCAAAAGTTATGTTAAAATGAAATACTGTCTCAAACTGATGTTCTCAGACTGAGAGAATGACGTTTTCCAAGATTCTGATGTAGCTCTGAATAACAGTTTTCAAACATCAAATAAAGGGTTTATATAGCTATATATATCAATTTTCATCTGAAATAAACAAGAGAAACACTTATTCAAAGCTGTTTTCAAAAGTTATGTTTAACCTGAAATATTGTCTCAAACTGATGTTCTCAGACTGAGAGAATGACGTTTTCCAAGATTATGCTGGAGCTCTGAATAACAGTTTTCAAACATCAAATAAAGGGTTTATATAGATATATATATCAATTTGCATCTGAAATAAACAAGAGAAACACTTATTCAAAGCTGTTTTCAAAAGTTATGTTTAACATGAAATATTGTCTCAAACTGATGTTCTCAGACTGAGAGAATGACATTTTCTAAGATGCTGCTGGAGCTCTGAATAACAGTTTTCAAACATCAAATAAAGGGTTTATATAGATATATATTTCAATTTGCATCTGATATAAACAAGAGAAACACTTATTCGAAGCTGTTTTCAAAAGTTATGTTTAACCTGAAATATTGTCTCAAACTGATGTTCTCAGACTGAGAGAATGACGTTTTCCAAGATTCTGCTGGAGCTCTGAATAACAGTTTTCAAACATCAAATAAAGGGTTTATATAGCTATATATATATATCAATTTGCATCTGAAATAAACAAGAGAAACACTTATTCAAAGCTGTTTTCAAAAGTTATGTTTAACCTGAAATATTGTCTCAAACTGATGTTCTCAGACTGAGAGAATGACGTTTTCCAAGTTTCTGCTGGAGCTCTGAATAACAGTTTCAAACATCAAATAAAGGGTTTATATAGATATATATATCAATTTGCATCGGAAATAAACAAGAGAAACACTTATTCAATGCTGTTTTCAAAAGTTATGTTAAAATGAAATACTGTCTCAAACTGATGTTCTCAGACTGAGAGAATGACGTTTTCCAAGATTCTGCTGGAGCTCTGAATAACAGTTTTCAAACATCAAATAAAGGGTTTATATAGCTATATATATCAATTTTCATCTGAAATAAACAAGAGAAACACTTATTCAAAGCTGTTTTCAAAAGTTATGTTTAACCTGAAATATTGTCTCAAACTGATGTTCTCAGACTGAGAGAATGACGTTTTCCAAGATTCTGCTGGAGCTCTCAATAACAGTTTTCAAACATCAAATAAAGGGTTTATATAGATATATATATCAATTTGCATCTGAAATAAACAAGAAAAACACTTATTCAAAGCTGTTTTCAAAAGTTATGTTTACCATGAAATATTGTCTCAAACTGATGTTCTCAGACTGAGAGAATGACATTTTCTAAGATGCTGCTGGAGCTCTGAATAACAGTTTTCAAACATCAAATAAAGGGTTTATATAGATATATATTTCAATTTGCATCTGATATAAACAAGAGAAACACTTATTCGAAGCTGTTTTCAAAAGTTATGTTAAAATGAAATATTGTCTCACACTGATGTTCTCAGACTGAGAGAATGACGTTTTCCAAGATTCTGCTGGAGCTCTGAATAACAGTTTTCAAACATCAAATAAAGGGTTTATATAGCTATATATATCAATTTGCATCTGAAATAAACAAGAGAAACACTTATTCAAAGCTGTTTTCAAAAGTTATGTTTAACCTGAAATATTGTCTCAAACTGATGTTCTCAGACTGAGAGAATGACGTTTTACAAGATTATGCTGGAGCTCTGAATAACAGTTTTCAAACATCAAATAAAGGGTTTATATAGATATATATATCAATTTGCATCTGAAATAAACAAGAGAAACACTTATTCAAAGCTGTTTTCAAAAGTTATGTTTAACATGAAATATTGTCTCAAACTGATGTTCTCAGACTGAGAGAATGACGTTTTCCAAGATTCTGCTGGAGCTCTGAATAACAGTTTTCAAACATCAAATAAAGGGTTTATATAGCTATATATATATCAATTTGCATCTGAAATAAACAAGAGAAACACTTATTCAAAGCTGTTTTCAAAAGTTATGTTTAACCTGAAATATTGTCTCAAACTGATGTTCTCAGACTGAGAGAATGACGTTTTCCAAGTTTCTGCTGGAGCTCTGAATAACAGTTTCAAACATCAAATAAAGGGTTTATATAGATATATATATCAATTTGCATCGGAAATAAACAAGAGAAACACTTATTCGAAGCTGTTTTCAAAAGTTATGTTTAACCTGAAATATTGTCTCAAACTGATGTTCTCAGACTGAGAGAATGACGTTTTCCAAGATTCTGCTGGAGCTCTGAATAACAGTTTTCAAACATCAAATAAAGGGTTTATATAGCTATATATATATCAATTTGCATCTGAAATAAACAAGAGAAACACTTATTCGAAGCTGTTTTCAAAAATTATGTTTAACATGAAATATTGTCTCAAACTGATGTTTTCAGACTGAGAGAATGACATTTTCTAAGATGCTGCTGGACCTCTGAATAACAGTTTTCAAACATCAAATAAAGGGTTTATATAGCTATATATATCAATTTGCATATGAAATAAACAAGAGAAACACTTATTAAAAGCTGTTTTCAAAGGATATGTTTAAGTGAGACCTTCTCTAAAAGTGATGTATTCAGACTGAGATGTATTTGAAGTCCAATCCCGCCACCTTGTGGTTCTTCTTATTTATCAACATTTCTCTTTTTTTTTCCACAATGAAATTCCCCCAAGCACCCTACCTGGTGCACAAACCAAACACCACCATGTCTTCTCCTTTGAATTTGATTGACAGGTCCACCAGAACGGTCTTGTAGATGCAGCATTGCGTTGTCTAGTCCGAGCGAGTCTCAGAATGTTTTCACAGTCTTGGAAGTAGTGAACGCGGGCTAAGATGCTGCTGGAGCTCTGAATAACAGTTTTCAAACATCAAATAAATTGTTTATATAGCTATATATATATCAATTTGCATCTGAAATAAACAAGAGAAACACTTATTCAAAGTTGTTTTCAAAAGTTATGTTTAACCTGAAATATTGTCTCAAACTAATGTTCTCAGACTGAGAGAATAACGTTTTCTAAGATTCTGCTGGAGCTCTGAATAACAGTTTTCAAACATCAAATAAAGGGTTTATATAGCTATATATATCAATTTGCATCTGAAATAAACAAGAGAAACACTTATTCAAAGCTGTTTTCAAAAGTTATGTTTAACATGAAATATTGTCTCAAACTGATGTTCTCAGACACAGAGAATGACATTTTCTAAGATGCTGCTGGAGCTCTGAATAACAGTTTTCAAACATCAAATAAAGGGTTTATATAGCTATATATATCAATTTGCATCTGAAATAAACAAGAGAAACACTTATTCAAAGCTGTTTTCAAAGGATATGTTTAAGTGAGACCTTCTCTAAAAGTGATGTATTCAGACTGAGATTTATTTGAAGTCCAATCCCGCCACCTTGTGGTTTTTCTTATTTATCAACATTTCTCTTTTTTTTCCACAATGCAATTCCCCCAAGCACCCTACCTGGTGCACAAACCAAACACCACCATGTTTTCTCCTTTTAATTTGATTGACAGGTCCACCAGAACGGTCTTGTTGATGCAGCATTGCGTTGTCTAGTCCGAGCGAGTCTCAGAATGTTTTCACAGTCTTGGAAGTAGTGAACGCGGGCTAAGATGCTGCTGGAGCTCTGAATAACAGTTTTCAAACATCAAATAAATTGTTTATATAGCTATATATATCAATTTGCATCTGAAATAAACAAGAGAAACACTTATTCGAAGCTGTTTTCAAAAGTTATGTTTAACATGAAATATTGTCTCAAACTGATGTTCTCAGACACAGAGAATGACATTTTCTAAGATGCTGCTGGAGCTCTGAATAACAGTTTTCAAACATCAAATAAAGGGTTTATATAGCTATATATATCAATTTGCATCTGAGATAAACAAGAGAAACACTTATTAAAAGCTGTTTTCAAAGGATATGTTTAAGTGAGACCTTCTCTAAAAGTGATGTATTCAGACTGAGATGTATTTGAAGTCCAATCCCGCCACCTTGTGGTTTTTCTTATTTATCAACATTTCTCTTTTTTTTTCCACAATGCAATTCCCCCAAGCACCCTACCTGGTGCACAAACCAAACACCACCATGTCTTCTCCTTTGAATTTGATTGACAGGTCCACCAGAACGGTCTTGTTGATGCAGCATTGCGTTGTCTACTCCGAGCGAGTCTCAGAATGTTTTCACAGTCTTGGAAGTAGTGAACGCGGGCTAAGATGCTGCTGGAGCTCTGAATAACAGTTTTCAAACATCAAATAAAGGGTTTATATAGCTATATATATCAATTTTCATCTGAAATAAACAAGAGAAACACTTATTCGAAGCTGTTTTCAAAAGTTGTGTTAAAATGAAATATTGTCTCAAACTGATGTTCTCGGACTGAGAATGACGTTTTCCAAGATTCTGCTGGAGCTCTGAATAACAGTTTTCAAACATCAAATAAAGGGTTTATATAGCTATATATATCAAATTGCATCTGAAATATACAAGAGAAACACTTATTCCAAGCTGTTTTCAAAAGTTATGTTTAACCTAAAATATTGTCTCAAACTGATGTTCTCAGACTGAGAATGACATTTTCCAAGACTCTGCTGGAGCTCTGAATAACAGTTTTCAAACATCAACTAAAGGGTTTATATAGCTATATATATCAATTTGCATCTGAAATAAACAAGAGAAACAATTATTCAAAGCTGTTTTCAAAAGTTATGTTTAACCTGAAATATTGTCTCAAATTGATGTTCTCAGACTCAGAGAATGACATTTTCTAAGATGCTGCTGGAGCTCTGAATAACAGTTTTCAAACATCAAATAAGGGTTTATATAGCTATATATATCAATTTGCATCTGAAATAAACAAGAGAAACACTTATTCGAAGCTGTTTTCAAAAGTTATGTTTAACCTGAAATATTCTCTCAAATTGATGTTCTCAGACTGAGAGAATGACGTTTTCTAAGATTCTGATGGAGCTCTGAATAACAGTTTTCAAACATCAAATAAAGGGTTTATATAGCTATATATATCAATTTGCATCTGAAATAAACAAGAGAAACACTTATTCAAAGCTGTTTTCAAAAGTTATGTTTAACCTGAAATATTGTCTCAAACTGATGTTCTCAGACTGAGAGAATGACGTTTTCTAAGATTCTGCTAGAGCTCTGAATATCAGTTTTCAAACATCAAATAAAGGGTTTATATAGCTATATATATATTAATTTGCATCTGAAATAAACAAGAGAAACACTTATTCAAAGCTGTTTTCAAAAGTTATGTTAAAATTAAATATTGTCTCAAACTGATGTTCTCAGACTGAGAATGACATTTTCCAAGATTCTGCTGGAGCTCTGAATAACAGTTTTCAAACATCAAATAAAGGGTTTATATAGCTATATATATCAAATTGCATCTGAAATAAACAAGAGAAACACTTATTCCAAGCTGTTTTCAAAAGTTATGTTTAACCTGAAATATTGTCTCAAACTGATGTTCTCAGACTGAGAGAATGACATTTTCCAAGATTCTGCTGGAGCTCTGAATAACAGTTTTCAAACATCAACAAAAGGGTTTATATAGCTATATATATCAATTTGCATCTGAAATAAACAAGAGAAACACGTATTCGAAGCTGTTTTCAAAAGTTATGTTAAAATGAAATATTGTCTCAAACTGATGTTCTCGGACTGAGAATGACGTTTTCCAAGATTCTGCTGGAGCTCTGAATAACAGTTTTCAAACATCAAATAAAGGGTTTATATAGCTATATATATCAAATTGCATCTGAAATAAACAAGAAAAACACTTATTCCAAGCTGTTTTCAAAATTTATGTTTAACATGAAATATTGTCTCAAACTGATGTTCTCAGACTGAGAGAATGACATTTTCTAAGATGCTGCTGGAGCTCTGAATAACAGTTTTCAAACATCAAATAAAGGGTTTATATAGCTATATATATCAATTTGCATCTGAAATAAACAAGAGAAACAACTATTCCAAGCTGTTTTCAAAAGTTATGTTTAACATGAAATATTGTCTCAAACTGATGTTCTCAGACTGAGAGAATGACATTTTCTAAGATGCTGCTGGAGCTCTGAATAACAGTTTTCAAACATCAAATAAAGGGTTTATATAGCTATATATATCAATTTGCATCTGAAATAAACAAGAGAAACACTTATTCAAAGCTGTTTTCAAAGGATATGTTTAAGTGAGACCTTCTCTAAAAGTGATGTATTCAGACTGGGATGTATTTGAAGTCCAATCCCGCCACCTTGTGGTTTTTCTTATTTATCAACATTTCTCTTTTTTTTCCACAATGCAATTCCCCCAAGCACCCTACCTGGTGCACAAACCAAACACCACCATGTCTTCTCCTTTGAATTTGATTGAGAGGTCCACCAGAACGGTCTTGTAGATGCAGCATTGCGTTGTCTAGTCCGAGCGAGTCTCAGAATGTTTCCACAGTCTTGGAAGTAGTGAACGCGGGCTAAGATGCTGCTGGAGCTCTGAATAACAGTTTTCAAACATCAAATAAATTGTTTATATAGCTATATATATCAAGTTGCATCTGAAATAAACAAGAGAAACACTTATTCGAAGCTGTTTTCAAAAGTTATGTTTAACCTTAAATATTGTCTCAAACTGATGTTCTCAGACTGAGAGAATGACGTTTTCTAAGATTCTGCTGGAGCTCTGAATAACAGTTTTCAAACATCAAATAAAGGGTTTATATAGCTATATATATCAATTTGCATCTGAAATAAACAAGAGAAACACTTATTCGAAGCTGTTTTCAAAAGTTATGTTAAAATGAAATATTGTCTCAAACTGATGTTCTCAGACTGAGAATGACGTTTTCCAAGATTCTGCTGGAGCTCTGAATAACAGTTTTCAAACATCAAATAAAGGGTTAATATAGCTATATATATCAAATTGCATCTGAAATAAACAAGAGAAACACTTATTCGAAGCTGTTTTCAAAAGTTATGTTAAAATGAAATATTGTCTCAAACTGATGTTCTCAGACTGAGAATGACATTTTCCAAGATTCTGCTGGAGCTCTGAATAACAGTTTTCAAACATCAAATAAAGGGTTTATATAGCTATATATATCAACTTGCATCTGAAATAAACAAGAGAAACACTTATTCCAAGCTGTTTTCAAAAGTTATGTTTAACCTAAAATATTGTCTCAAACTGATGTTCTCAGACTGAGAATGACGTTTTCCAAGATTCTGCTGGAGCTCTGAATAACAGTTTTCAAACATCAAATAAAGGGTTTATATAGCTATATATATCAAATTGCATCTGAAATAAACAAGAGAAACACTTATTCCAAGCTGTTTTCAAAAGATACGTTTAACCTAAAATATTGTCTCAAACTGATGTTCTCAGACTGAGAGAATTACATTTTCCAAGACTCTGCTGGAGCTCTGAATAACAGTTTTCAAACATCAACTAAAGGGTTTATATAGCTATATATATCAATTTTCATCTGAAATAAACAAGAGAAACACTTATTCGAAGCTGTTTTCAAAAGTTATGTTAAAATGAAATATTGTCTCAAACTGATGTTCTCGGACTGAGAATGACGTTTTCCAAGATTCTGCTGGAGCTCTGAATAACAGTTTTCAAACATCAAATAAAGGGTTTATATAGCTATATATATCAAATTGCATCTGAAATATACAAGAGAAACACTTATTCCAAGCTGTTTTCAAAAGTCATGTTTAACCTAAAATATTGTCTCAAACTGATGTTCTCAGACTGAGAATGACATTTTCCAAGACTCTGCTGGAGCTCTGAATAACAGTTTTCAAACATCAAATAAAGGGTTTATATAGCTATATATATCAATTTGCATCTGAAATAAACAAGAGAAACACTTATTCAAAGCTGTTTTCAAAAGTTATGTTTAACCTGAAATATTGTCTCAAACTGATGTTCTCAGACTGAGAGAATGACGTTTTCTAAGATTCTGCTGGAGCTCTGAATAACAGTTTTCAAACATCAAATAAAGGGTTTATATAGCTATATATATATCAATTTTCATCTGAAATAAACAAGAGAAACACTTATTCGAAGCTGTTTTCAAAAGTTATGTTTAACATGAAATATTGTCTCAAACTGATGTTCTCAGACTGAGAGAATGACATTTTCTAAGATGCTGCTAGAGCTCTGAATATCAGTTTTCAAACATCAAATAAAGGGTTTATATAGCTATATATATATTAATTTGCATCTGAAATAAACAAGAGAAACACTTATTCGAAGCTGTTTTCAAAAGTTATGTTAAAATTAAATATTGTCTCAAACTGATGTTCTCAGACTGAGAATGACATTTTCCAAGATTCTGCTGGAGCTCTGAATAACAGTTTTCAAACATCAAATAAAGGGTTTATATAGCTATATATATCAAATTGCATCTGAAATAAACAAGAGAAACACTTATTCCAAGCTGTTTTCAAAAGTTATGTTTAACCTGAAATATTGTCTCAAACTGATGTTCTCAGACTGAGAGAATGACATTTTCCAAGATTCTGCTGGAGCTCTGAATAACAGTTTTCAAACATCAAC